>NC_067485.1:62897158-63172158 GCF_947179515.1 Apodemus sylvaticus
TATAATATATATAATATATATAATATATAATATGTAATATGTAATATAATATGTGATGTGTGGTATGTGATATGTGATATATGATATGTGATATATGGTATATGATATATGATAGATATTTGCAATTTGATATTTGATATATGATATATATTTTGTTTATATATTGCTTGTTTATATATATTTGTTTATATTTATATATATAAAAATATATAAAGTGGCCTGACAACATGGTGTGGAAAAGTCAAGAAATGGAGACCAAAGCAGAAAAAGAAGAATCCTGGCTATAGCCTGCAGGACAGTAAGTAGGGGGTTTTAAGCACCCTAAGCCCCACCACTGTCACCACTGGTGCCTCTGACTCTCTGCAGCTGAGACTGGGAAAAGCCCAGTCTGTGTGACAGTCATCAGTGTGGGTATGTGCACATAGAGCCTATGAGGGTCAGAGGAGCAGAAGTTGCACAGGTGCAAGCCCCCTGACACTGGGGTTGGGAGCTAAACCTAGGTCCTCTGGAAGTAGCCACTCAGAACAACCGAGCCCCCAAATCCTCACCGAACCTTTCTAATGTTCGTCTGAAATCCCGCTGTGTGCATGGTGCCATGATTTCCTTGGTCGGGCCCTATGGTAGACATTTGTTCTTGCTTAGCTCGATTGTTATTTTAACACATAATATAGTGATTATAGTCTTATCATGTTTATATACTTAATGTGTGGATGCACGTTTATGTATGCGTACACATGCATGTGTGTGGAGATCAGAGATGGACGCCAAGAATTCTCACTTTATTTATTGAGCATTTTGACTAATTTGGCTGGCCGATTGCTCTGGGGATTGCCTGCTTAGCTGTGTGTACCTGGGCCTTCTATTTAAACATAAACCTCCTGCTAGGGCTTCTAAGAGTGCTGGAGAGGGGTCCTAGGACCTCTTGTTCTCCCTCCCAGTGTGACCTCATGGAATAAATCTCCTTTCTCTGCTTTCACTATTACTTATTTGCTTAATTGGCCTCCTGAGGATGGGTGGCAGAGTCTAGCTTGTTAGGGCTGCCAGGGCCCAGGATCTCACCCTGACAACTTTAGAAACACTGTTTGAGTAAATAGCTTTGATGCAATTAACTTATTCTGCACTTTGAAAGCAAGCTGGGCCATTCCTCTAAGAGTACGCATGAAAACAAAAGGCCCCCAAAATATGTCAGCGAGCATAGGATACTTGCCATTTCCTGAAAAAAAAAATGGCCTTAAGTTCTATGGTGAGACTAGGTGTTATGCACAATCCCTACACCGACAGTCTTGAGTATTCAATAGCTAACTTCTCTCCTGAAGGCTGTGAAATGCCCAACCGGAATACTTTCAGATTTCAAATGCATTATGCCTAATGTAGTCCAAGAAATTCAGCTGCAAATTAAAATGTTTCCCCCTCCATACTTAAAAGGTGTTATGTGAACTGGAAAATAAATGAAGTTCAAGTAGCAGGGTGACTCTGTGGGACGTCACGGGTGACTCTGTGGGATGTCACGGCACTGTGTTTCAAGCCCTCCAGACCCTTTCCTTTATCCACCCCCCCACACACAGATGTTTCTCCCACAAATACTAACATAAAACCAAAAGTTGAATCCTAGACTACAAGAATTTGGGATACTATCAAGGAGAGGGGTCAGAGGGCTCGCTCCTCCTTCTCCTGTGTCTCACGTCATTGCCTTCTTTCTGCATTTCAATTCCCAAAGTGCTCACCTGAACGGTCCTTAAGAAGAAAATGAGACGGGCCTAAACTGGGGTTCTATTGGCCTTGGCTTTTGATATTGTACCCCATTCCTTATATTTCACTTTCCTAGTGTATCCTATGAGATGTGTTGTATATGCTTGCTTTGAGACAGTCTCATGTATCCTAGGCTGGCCTTCAGAAACATGGGGAAACACGACCTAGAACTTCTGATCCTCCTTGTCTTCACCTTCTCAGTGATGGAGTTACATGCATGCATGTGATATCATGCCCATGCTATGTGGTAATGAGAACCACACATGTATAGTGAGAATTTTGGTTTCTTTTAAAAATACCAGAATAGGAATGTGCTTTTGCTTTAATCCCAGGTGTGGGGATGTGGGGCTGCTTTCAGGATGTTCACAGCAGCTGACTAGGATTTGCCTCGTGCTCTAGCAGGGGTGTGATTTTGCCTGCTAGACATAGTTTCTGTGATTGCATAACATTTGGAATTGTGGGGACTTTTTAACGGGTATATGAACACTAGGGTTCCAAGAGGTGAGGTGGGTGGTTGTTGGTTGCTAGTCATTGTTGGTTGTTGTTGGCTGAGGTTTGTTAAGTAGTTGTGTGCAAAGAAAAAGCTAGAAAAAAAGTAGATATTCTGACAGCAAAGATCAACATTGCCCCAAAGAACTTCATGCCCCTGACCAACAGAAAGCATCATGATAATGTCCCTTTTGGACCCCTGACTTTATTCAGAGATCTCTGCCCTTTACTCTCTATCGCTTCTCTCTCCTATCTAGTATTAGGGAGAGGAAAGGGTGGAAGAAAGAAGAACCCAGAAACCAGCAAAAGACCAGCTACACACTGTGCTAAGTGCGCCACGCCCCAGCCCTCATCCTGATCCTCAAGCGTGCTTTCTAATACAGTAGTGTAGTTCTGGACATCCCTGTCCAGCGTTAGGCCCATCATCTGCATGGCCTTTATGCCCATTTGTAGCAATTATTCCTCCCCCCCCCCGCCCCAGGGCTGAGATTTTAGTCAATTTATTTTATTCTGTCCATTGAAAAAAACACAGTGATATGAGAATAAAAAGTTTCTTTAAAGCAAAGGAAACAATCATAGAATCAACAGACACCAGCCACGCTTTACACAAGGAACTGGTCTCCAGAACCTACAAAGGATTACAGAAATCAACTACTAAGCAAGCAGAACTGCCAATCCACAAATGGAGAAATGAATTAATATTTTTTAAAGAAATAAAATGGTCAGTAACTATTATTAAAAGTACCCTAGTTGTCAGAGAAATGCAAATTCAAAGTACTTTGATATTCCAGTCAGAAAGGCTATTGTCAGGAAATCTGATAACCAATATTGAAGATGATGTGAAGGGAAAAAATTTTTATTTACTATTGGTTGTGGTGCAAATTAATAGAGTCACTGAAGAAATCAGTTTGGAGATGTCTCAAAAAAAATTAAAAAGAGAACTACCATATGATCCAGCTATTTAATTGCTGGGCATGTGCCCAGGAGCACATGCCCTGCCATAAGGATATTCACACCCCCATATTTATGGTCGCTTTCTTCTCTAGAGCAAGGGATGGGATATATGACGGAACAGTCCTTAGCACTGGAGGACAATGAATTTTAAAGAATTGCAGGAAAATGGGCTTTTATAATATAAGTGAGATCAGGTAATCTCAGAAATAAATTTTTAAAAAACCCTCGTACTCTTTCATATATGGGAGCGAGGTATGTATGTAGATGAGCGTACACCTGGTGCTGCATAACATGTAGAAAGGGGGAAAGAAAGGTGAAACATGAGATGAAGAGGGGCCTATGTGTGCGCTGGACAGGAGTTATGAAAGAGGGTGTAAAGCTAATCGTTTTCTAATTCTGGTTTCATCCCAGATTTGTTTGTTTGGAGTGGTAGATACGTGCAGAAGATATATTCAGTACTCAAAGTGTAAATTTAACGTGAAGCCCCACAGCTTCCATTCCAAATGTCTGTTCTAACTGTACCAAAGTCCAGAAGTTGTGCAGACGTAAGCCTGGTTGATTGAGGCATATGATGCTTTCTTTATTTGGAAGATAATGTTTGCAGATAACGTTTATTATTAAAATATTTTTAAAGATATGGAAATGCATGCTGCAGTCCCCCGAGTTTTTCATGGTTTCATGATAAGGATGTCACTAAGCAAGCCATATAGCCACTGTTATAGGCTGAGTGACGAGGGACATCATAGGCCAGGTGACTTGGGATGCCATAGGCCAGGTGACTTGGGAAACCAAGGTTAAATAATTACACTTTGTTGTTTCACACTCCAAATTATTTTTGTAATAAAAAAAATCAGATTTTATTTACTGAATACTTAGTAACAACACCAGCAAAACCACAAGGATTTAAGAACAACAGGAAAATCACAATGAACTTCTTACCTACGTCCATGCTGATGACCAGCAAAAATATCTGCCTGTGAAACACAGATCTAACTAGAATAATATCTTTTTTTTTTGGTTTTTTTTTTTTTTTTTTTTTTTTTGGTTTTTTGGATTTGGTTTTTGTCAAGACAGGGTTTCTCTGTGTAGTCCTGGCTGTCCTGGAACTCACTCTGTAGACCAGGCTGGCCTCGAACTCAGAAATCCACCTGCCTCTGCCTCCCAGAGTGCTGGGATTACAGGCGTGCGCCACCACCGCCCGGCCTAGAATAATATCTTAATACATTTGGCCTTTACTCCCCTAAAACATACAAGAGACATTCATTTTCCACGTTCCCCTTTCCCTAGCACCTGGGTCATTGGAAAGGAATTTTGAAAATAAGTGTCAAGGCCAAATAGACATACAATATTATGATCCTGTAAGATTCATTTGCCTGTGTGTACCACAAGCACTCCAATATATACAATGAATATTAAAATGAATAATATATCATATATTACGATAAAACCAGAAACGTCTACAGTCACCAGACCAGTGGAGACAGCCTTCTACAGGGCTTTTCTAGTGTTTTTGAGATGCCAAGATTCACTCTGCTCCCTGGGCTGCTCTCTAAGCCCCAGGATGCTCTCCCCTCGACTCCCTGGTACCTGGGACAGTAGACATGACCTCTGGAGTGCATTCCTTGCTGGGCTCTGGCCCTCTGCTGATTATCTAATTTCACTCCAACACTTTGCTAACACTTGTCTCCAATACTGATCATCAAAACTTGCACATTTAAGAGTTAATTACTTCCTGAGTTCAAATCCCAGTAACCACATGGTGGCTCACAGTCATCCGTAATGAAATCTGATGCCTTCTTCTGGTTTGGCCGAAGATAATGACAGTGTACTCATATAAACAAAATAAAAAAAATGGGGCTGGTAAGTTGGCTCAGTGGTTAAGAGCACTGACTGCTTTTCCAAAGGTCCTGAGTTCAAATTCCAGCAACCACATGGTGGCTCACAACCATCTGTAATGAGACTGGATACCCTCTTCTGGTGTGTCTGAAGACAGCTATAGTGTACTTACATATAATAATAAATAAATCTTAAAAAAAAAAAGAATTACTTTAAGAGTTAATTACTTTGAAAATTGATAATTAGATTTTAGGTAGCTTCGTCATAAATAAATACGTGAGTTTTAAAATAGATTATAGTTTCCTAGGCTATTCCACCTTCTCCATGCCACTGACAGCAAATGTTCTTGTAGTGTCTACAGCAGCCAGGCCTGAGCCAGGCCCCAGGCTGAAGAAACTCCATCTCACGGCTGAGCCACACATAAATCAGAGCTAAAGAGAGGGAGCGGGCACATGTGTGGAAACCAGCCCTGGCAATTAGAGACAGTAGTGCCTACATCCTGGGGAGCTTGAACAGAACCAGGACAGTGTCCTGGGAAGCTTGAACAGAACCAGGACAGTGTCCTGGACATTCCTCTTCCTTACACAGAGGCGGGGCTGAGGAGCTATTGGTTGCCCTAGAGTCCCATCGGAAACTGCTGGTGACCACCAGTGGCCTCTGGCCACACCATCACACCTTCCTCAGCTGGACTCTGGCCCAGAATCATGCACGTGTTGTAGATTGTCTGATCAAATGTACTCCTCTTTGTTACACTAAGTTCAACCAAAGCTTATTACAGAAAGATAGCCTGATTTTTAACTAAAGCGCTCAACACTTAAAACTTATGTTTGAGGCCATCTGTAGAGAGGTTTCCCTCAAAACATCAAGCCCTGTCGGCCTTTGCCTCAGTCTGCACTTTTAATTAGGCCACCTGAGGTCCTGAGGCTGCAACCTGGGGTGCTCTTGAGGCATCTCTCTGTGTCTGCTTGCCCCATTGCCCACGGGCTACAATCCTACTGCCCTTTCTTCCTAATCCTTCATGCCTCTGGCCAGGAACTTTTGTCTCCTAAAGCAAGATGAGGCCCTGAAAATTGTAACAGACTTGTTAGCTAAACTGTTTGTAAATGACCAGTTAGCAAAGTGGAAAAGACTAGCAAGGAAGGAAGGAAGAAGGGACCATTGTGTGTGTGGGGGGGTGGGGGGAGAGGAGAGGCGACCTCAGACCTCCAAACCTCCAAACTTATCTTCTTCTTGCCCTTAAATAAGGTAAACCTCCTCTGGCATCTCACTTGATCTTTAAAACATTTTAAAACCATCTCCCGACTTTGCACGAGTATCAAGAAGAGAACAGTGAACGGGTGTTTCCTAGTGATCTCAATATGTTTCACTTTAAGGAAACCATTGAACAGCAGACCTGTTATTTGAGGGTAAATGTTCCACTGTCTTTGACTTGGTTGTGACTGGTGACTTCTATGGGACTGCACAGCAGTTCCCTTTCCTTCTGAGAAGTCGGCAGTGATCTCTTTGGGGAGCTTTAGGACCTGAGGCCTCTAACAACAGTGAAATATTAGATTGCAGTGGGAATTCCACATAGGATCCAAGTCACTGAAAGAAAGTGGAGTGTGATCCCTTCGTTGGGTCCTGCTTATGAACCCCAGTAACATCTCCCAGACTGGGCGATCCAGGAAGATGGGCAGGACATCTCTGACACCTTCCCACCGATGTGTCTGCCCAGCTCCGTGAACTACTCAGAGAGACCCAGCAGAGTGTGTAACCTGTCTCCCGACTCATCAGAACCTACTTAAGCCAACTGTGAAGTGTTAAGCTTCTGACTAGAAACACCGAGTTCTCTCAATGCATCATATGACAGGCTAACAACTCCCAAACTCCAGATACAATGGAATGGAAACTAATACGAACCTTTCTAAACATAAGGGTTTTCTTTCTCAGCTTAGTTTCCTGCTGTTCTATTTCTATCCTGTCCCCATTAAGGACCAAACATAACCGGAGAGAGTGCCTCTGCCTGCTTCTGTGGGTTTCCTCCAGCGTTGCTGTCAGGAAGTGGTCAGCCCAGCCGTGTGGTACAGCAGCTAACAGGGACTCGGGAGTACACAGATTTAGACACGGGCTCTCTTGCCTCCCTTCTCATCACCCCAGGCCTCTTCTCTAAGCCATGCTCCTCTAAAGGAGAGAAAGAAGCAGCTAACGGCAGCTACAGACAAAAGGAGACTGGAAGGCGCAGAGCTAGCCTCGGCGCAGAGCTAGTCATGACACAGTGACTCCAGGCACAGAAACTGCTGTTCTGCGTACACAACGGAAAATCTAGGAGCAAAGAGACTTTAATTCTACCAGCGTAGTAATGCAATGTGCATTTCATAGTCTACATCCATAGGAAAGCCCATTTTACAGTTAATATAATCGTAATATACAATTCTCCATTTTAGTATTTTTTATCTTTTTAAATTTTAATTAAAAAATTTTTTTTTACTTAATCACTTTACACCCCGCTCACTGACCCAATTAAGTATTATATTTACTTTTCCGAATTACCTTGTAGGGACCCTAATGACTTTTTACTTTGTGGCGTGAGATTTTATTAAGCGGATTACTATAATTTAGTCACTCAAGTTCCGTCAAACATTTGAGGCATTTTGATACTATAAATAATATTATAACAACATTTCCACAAATACAGCTTTTTCCTTCTGTAATATTCCTTCATCAGAACCAGTGGCTGAAGCAGGTATTGGAGTAAGCCTCTCTGGGACTGCCACTAATTTTGACAAACTGATTTTCATTAGGTTATGCAATTTGGACTTCCTCCCCCAAATACAATAAATGTCATTTCATTCTTTTTTTTTTTTTTTTTTTTTTTACTTTTTTAAAGAATTCAAGCCTACTGTGCATTGCAGGCTGGCCTCAGTGGCTGGGCCTACAAGCAAATGCCACCACACCCAGTTAAAGTCATGAGTGTTATGGTGTCCTTTCCGGTAGTTAATACTACGGATACCTTGCATTCATCAGATTCGTGCCAGGCACGGGTACGAGCTCTCTGCTTGTGGCATCACCACTTTTATTACAAACCTCTGGACTGTCGGCGCCCCTCTGTTCAGATGAGGGCGTGGCTGAGGGTCCCCAGCAGCTGAGCACAGTGCCTGTCCTAGAACCTAGCTCCTACCACATGGCTGTCCTGCCCTGTCAGTAAGCAGGAGGCTGCCACGATAGGGGCATAAAACATTTTTCTAAAATTTTGTATCATCTTACCACATCATCCATCCATGTGATTTGGCTCCTTGGCTGGCTTGAAATGTCCTGCCGTGAATGACAAGGAGCTCAGAGCATGACAAACCAGTAACAATCTTCTGACGAGTTACTAAGAATATATTTATCTGCATGGCAGGCTGAACTGTGTTTATCTGGCTTGGTTTGGTTTTGGTTTTGTGACAGCATCTGGCTGTGTAACCCAGGCTTATAGAACTTACTTTAAGCTTTCTGCCTCTGCTTCTTGAATCCTGGGATTACAGGCATGCACCCTTCCCGTCCCCCTCTGTCACACCACCCGTCTCCTTCAGATTCCCTTCTATTAGGACCCAAATGTAGAAGTGTTTTGTAAATATGTGATCCAAAAGAGTGTGGCTATCCTTCAAGATGGCTCTCTCCTAGTGTCCACCAACACCTTTAAAACTCCGTTAATGATTAAACAGAACTGTTTTTTATCCAGAAAAGTTAAACTCGAGTCTATCTTCAAGCACACCCCAGTACCTGCATTGTGCCTTGCAATATATGCAAGTGCCCAGGCTGCAGCTTCCTTGACTCCAGGGTCAAAATCCTCCAAGCATATCACCAGTGAGTCCAGGGCGCCACAGTCAACGGTGGCCTGTGCCAGCTGAGGAGAGTGTTTACCGACAGCTCGCAGCACAAAAGCAGCCGCTTTCTTGTAGACGCACTGCAGGGCAAAAGAGAACAAACCCAGAATCTAAAATAGCCCCAAAGCAGCACAAAAATGGCATTAATACAAAAGCACAAACCGCCTCTGAATACAGACAATGGGAGCAGTCGGGAACATGCTGATTCTTTATCTCCCCCATTGCCTCTGTTCAGTAACTAACCTGGAAACAAGGTACGTTTTAAATCGCGCTAAAAAGATGTTTTACTTTGAAGCATGCATTCGGAAATTGTATAAAATCAAACACAAACATGGGACTTTCTGCCAATTCATAAAATAATTGGATTCTCTATATCTGCTTGATACTAAAAGGTACTGTTTGACTTGGGGGAACCCTGGGATGTTAGCATATCAGCCGTCTGTTGTATTAGCCGTCTCTGTTGACTGACTGCCTCTTTTCTGTTATTTTCCCTCAGCCTCTAAGCATGGCAGGCTTTCCTGACCTCAGTGAACCACACTAAATAGTAGCTAAGTTAAAACATTCACAACATTTCTAAAACTCCTGGTTAAAAAATAAATGAATAAAAAAAGGATATGTTATTTTTCTATTCCAGAAAGAGCTTTTTAAAAGAAAAAACCTTGTCAGTCATTGTGTGACTTGTGAATGCCATTCCATATGTACAGTACGCCCAACATACAAGTTTCATTTGGTTAAAGGATGAAAAATGGAAGTGAAACACAGGAGTAACATGTTATTCTCTTCATGTTACTATACAAATATATAGGAAATGTTTAGCTACAACACAGTTGATATATGACAGTATAATATAAAGATGATTTCATAATTCTCTGCTGGTTTCATTGCTTGTCTGTTTAAGATAAGGTCTCACTGTGTGTACTAGGCTGACCCTGAATGTATCACATAGCCCATGCTGGTCTTGAACTCACAGAGACATGCCTGCCTCTGTATCCTGAGTGCTGACATCAAAGGCATACATCGCCACTTTCAGCTGATCTCACAGTCCTTATTAATAAAACCCAATTGATCTCCTACTTGATATTATTGGTTTTGACTTTTGTATATTGACTACTAAGTTATGTTTCTATTGCTGTGAGGAGACACCATAATGCAGGCGGCAGGCGGCAGGTACAGCTCAGGAGCAGCAGCAACTGAAAGCTTCTATCTGATCCACAACCAGGAGGCAGAGAGAAAAGGAACCGGAAATGGCTAGCACGGTGTCTTAGTTAGGGTTTTACCACTGTGAACAGACACCATGACCATGGCAACTCTTATAAGAACAACATTGAATTGGGGCTGGCTTACAGGTTCAGAGGTTCAATCCATTCTCAGCAAGGCAGAAGCATGACAGAATCCAGGCAGTCACGATGCAGGAGGAACTGAGAGTTATACATCTTCATCTGAAGACTGCTAGCAGAATATTGGCTTCCAGGCAGCTAGGTTGAGGGTCTTAAAGCCCATACCCATAGTGACACATCAATTCCAACAGGGCCACACCTCCTAATAGTGCCACTCCCTGGCCCAAGCATAGACAAACCATTACACATGGGCTTTTGAAACCTCAAAGTTCCCCTCCAGTGACACACCTCCTCAACAAAATCACATCTCCTAATTCTTCACAGTTTCACCAACTGGGATCAAGCATTCACATTTATGAGCCTGTTGTGGCCATTGTCATTCAAACCATCATAGTAGGAAGGACCAGTCAACTACAGTACCTTCTCTGAAGGGTTTCTAGTCACTTAGACTAAAAACACAAACAATAAAAATTTTAAGAGACAGAAAACACACTAAGGGTATTTTAACATGCTATATCTAAAAAAATACATGACAATGTAAGCAATATACTATGCTAGTCTGGTGCTTTAATGTGACATATTTCCTTTTACTTTCTTAAATCATATCAAGAACCCAAACTTTATTTTCAAAATTAAGGTAAAGTGTAGGCGTAACTTTTTTGCAATCTACTCTTTTTTTTTTCCAAGACAGGGTTTCTCTATGTAGCCCTGGCTGTCCTGGAACTCACTCTGTAGACCAGGCTGGCCTTGAACTCAGAAATCTGCCTGCCTCTGCCTCCCAAGTGCTGGGATCAAAGGCCTGCACCACCACCTCCCAACAGCAACCTACTCTTAATAAGGGTTCAACCTCTCCTCTACCCTACCACCCAGCTGAGGTAGTGCAAGAGAAAAGTTATTAGGATATGGGGGGGGGGGTGGACCTGTTCACCAATAGTTCTTTGTGTGTGTGTGTGGGGGGGGTGAGCTCGATCTTCTTAGGTAGCAGTTCAGTCCTGAAGCCAACACCAAATAGGAATCGGCAGGCAGACACCAGGCACAAATCAGCAGCTGTAGTCCAACCCTGAAGAAACCGCCAGGCTCGCCAACTGGCCTGAGGTGAGGCTATGGAAGAATCCACGAGTTGCTGCAAGAACCTTCCAAGCAGTTCTTGGGTGAGTGTCTCTCTGTGGCTGTGTCTCCACAAGTTGAGCTCAACTATGTAAGGCGAACTAATACACGCTTGTTATTTATTATCAAAGAATAACGAGGTGGAGCAAACCAAGTGGACGCTCGGTGCTCATCCCCCACTGTTATGCTCCTCCATCACAGGTCCTTTCAAGGGTTGGCTATATCAAAACATCCTCTTACCTGTGTCTGCTTCAGGAAAACACTCTTTCATGTGTCTGCTTTAGCAAGACATCCTTTCACCTGTGTGTCCCAGCAAAACATCATTTGACATAACTTTCCAAAGAAACTAGAAGTGTCCACTGCAGTAGAGCTTTAAAATAACTTTCTAAGTATTACTTTATTATAATTATAAAAAATAATGGCACATTTCTTGTCATTACCTTAAACTAATCTGGTTTATTATTCTGTAGAATTATCACATTTACAATGTAAAGTTATTAATAGCTCCCTGTTAACTACCAGTGCCTATAATTCACTTTCTCCTGCCTCGTTCTAATGTTTCATGTTTTTATTCCTTTACCCAAAAGAAATGAACACAAAATGTTCATTTACAAAGAGGGCACAGGCGTCAGCCACAGTGAAGGCCGCAGAGCCTCATGGGTAATGTTCTCCCCATCCTTGCTTTGCTGGTAGTCAAGTCCCCACCTCACTTCTCACTAGTGCTTCTAACTAGAACACAGTCAGTCATGCTTAGAAAATTATCAGGACTTTCCACGTGGGATGCAAAAGCACAGAGCCTGTTCTCCAAGGAAGGGCCAAATGGTCCAGAGGGAGAAGGCCTGGAAGCACATATGAGGCAGAAGTGCTCACAGAAAAATGAAGTTTCTATAATTCCTTGAAACGGCATTTAAAAAGTAAACCTATCAAATGAAACAGGTTTTTGCACAGTTAAGATGTTTTTAGTCTGGTGACATAATGCATCATAAAATCCCCATGTTCGTTGTGATGCATCCCACGATGGGGCAGGTATCACTGCTGTCTATCTCTAAAGTATTTTCACCATCCGAGAATCCCTTAAAATATACAGTCACTCCCTCCCTCCCTTATTCTTTGAGCCTTCGGCACCCACAAGTCTGCTTCTATCTACACAAATTTGCATATTCTCTATATTCCTATAAATGATCCCATACAGTCTTTGGTGTCTGGCACCGTTCATTACGCACAATGATTTAAGAATCGTCCAGGTGGCATTTATCAGTGCTCAGGCCCTTCCTATGACAGAGTAACAGCCCATGGCATGGGAGGGATGGTGCTTTCTTCCTCGTTGTTGATAGACTTGGTTTGTCCTCTCATCCCATGCTGTGGCTGCTCTGAACATTTGCACATGACTTTCGCTAGAATTGCTCATTGGCATCCCGACCATGGAGTTTGCTGCACTACTTCTCGTGGCGTCCATGCTGTTCTCCATCCCTCTGGCAGTCGCTGAGGGTCCCTGCTTTTCATCATGACCTTCCTTGCTTTGCAGTTGTTTGTTATGGTCACCCCGTTAAGTGTGCCTTCGGTTTGCACCTCTTACCGGTGCTGCCTAGTTTCTCTTGTGTCTATCACCATTTGGAGATGTTCTTTTAGGGAAGTATCAATTCAAGTTCTCTGAAGCCCGTTCTTCAGTTTTTATTTATCTTTTTATTATATAAGTAGGAATCTAGTCTTAAGGAAGGTGCATACCTGCATTATGATACACTGAGAGGGGGATGGGCAGTCTAAAATCCTACTTACAGACACCAAATAGTTAGCTCTTTAGAATAACACCAAAGTTCTCTCTCTCTCTTTCGCTCTATCTCTCTCTCTCTCTGTGTGTGTGTATGTGTGTGTGTGTGTGTGTGTGTGTGTGTGTGTTGTGTGTGTTGTGTGTATGTGTGTGTAGACTAGAAACCAACTTTGGGAGTCATCCTCAGGAAAGCCTTCTGCTCCCATGAGAGATTGTCATTCCTTGGCCTAGAGCATCAATTATGCAAGACCAACCAGCCAGTGAACCCCAGAGGCCCTTCTGTTCCTGCCTTGCATCCCAGTGCTGATATTAGAAGTATGTACCACTATGCCTGCCCACCTGGATTTTGGGAACTGAACACAGATACCGGTGTTTATGGAGTAACATAAAAAAAAAAAAAAAGACTATCTCTCTAACCCCCTTCCTCCTGGAAAGTTCTTTAAGAAGAGCTGGAACTCTTGTTTACTTAGAAACATGCCTGATCAAACTTTCAATTTACCACAGGTTCTCCCTCTAAGCTGGCTCTTTCTCTGTCACCTGCCTGTGAGTACTGCTGAAAGCAGCTATGTTCTCATCAGGGTGTTGTCCTTTTCCCTGAGGTAGATCTAGAACTTTGATGTCTAAAGAAACACTGTGTGTGTCTATCCTCTGAACTTTTTGCGTGGTCCTCTTAAGTTAGCAGTGATAGAAAAAAAATGCCTTTAAGTCCCAAAGCAAAATTTCCTAAAGATATTCTCATGTGCATATAGGGATCAAAGGTTGTACTAGCATTCTGGGATTCTAATGCCTTCTAGTTTATAGCTATCAATTTGTAAAATCTAAGACAAAAAAGGTTTTTTAAAAAGTCTTACATTCTGCTCTGCCAATGAATACACAAGCTGTGGAAGAATGTCGCCCTTCACAACGGCTTCTGCTAAGTCATCATTATAGTTGGCCAGCCTCCCCAGAGCCAAGGCAGCAGTTTGTTGAATGGTTGGGACCACATCCAGAAGAAGAGGCCTCAGCAAAGACATTATACCTGAGTTAAAGGGTAATGAACAGAACTCAGTCAAATTTTACTTTAAAAAGCAAACCATGTGATTCAGCACATATTTGGTCAGAAAATGAGGTTTAAAAATAAACAAAAAATTAGTAAAACAAATAAATATACCAATTGAGAGATAGGTATAGTGGTACATGCCTGTAATGTCCTGCTTTCAGGGGCTGAGGCAGAAGAATCATGAGTTTAAATCTCTTGCACTTTCTTTCTCTCTTAGACACACACACACACACACTCACACATAAAGTACCCACTGAAAATGAACTGGACATCTGATGTCAAGACACAAAATCATGCAAGCTGCCAAAATTACTAACACATGCTGAGGGGAAATCCAGCTCTTGAGCTGGGTGAAAATTCAAATTTACTCAGCAGATAAACACCTATGATGTCATCAGGAGGGAGGCAGAGAAAGGTTAGAGTATCTGGGGCAAAGCCCAGCCCCCATCCCTGCCATCTTTGCCAGTCCTCTCAAGGACTATTCCAGATTCTTTGTTTTATCTGGTCTTTTCTACATTTTCTTACAGAAAAAATTTCAGGCTCTATCTCACACTTGAGGGAGCTAGGAGAACCACACTGCTCACCAGCCAGGGCTCACACTCTCAAGAGGCACAAGTATAACTATGTAAGAATATGTTTTTGTTTTAATTCCAGGTAAGGGTTAAGAGTCTGTTTCAGATAGTCCACTGCAGCTGACAAGGGTTTGTCTTGTGCTGCAGCAGAGGCATGGTTTTGACAGCTACCGATAGGTTCTGCGACTGTGTGACATTTTGAATTCTGGGGATCTTTTAGAGGGTATATAAATGATACAGGGTTGGTGGTTGGTGGTTGGATGCTGTTGTTTGCAGTTTGTTAAGTAATGGAGCTCAAAGAAGAAACGAAGAGGAGAAGGAGGAGGAAGAATAAGAAGATGAAGAAGGAGAAGAGGAAGATGGAGAGAAGAAGAAGAAGAAGAAGAAGAAGAAGAAGAAGAAGAAGAAGAAGAAGAAGAAGAAGAAGAAGAAGAAGAACTAATTAGATATATTGTTGCA
The DNA here is from genome assembly GCF_947179515.1 of Apodemus sylvaticus. Classification (NCBI taxonomy): domain Eukaryota; kingdom Metazoa; phylum Chordata; class Mammalia; order Rodentia; family Muridae; genus Apodemus; species Apodemus sylvaticus. Next base: position 62,912,314 of record NC_067485.1, read on the forward strand.
AAGATCAAACTTGCTCCAAGAAACTTGATGCCCTAATCAGTAGGAATTAGTCTAACAATAGAAAATGTCTTTCCCTGCCCCCCTTCCCCTTTACCTGTTTTTCTCTCCTATCTAGTGTTAGGAGATTGAAAGGGTGAAAGAAAGGAGGTGGGGAAAAGTAGGAGAAAGAAAAGCCCACAATGTAGCAATAACCAGATACATGGATCTTTAAACAAACCCTTGTTCTAAGGAAACAATGTATCACTAGCTCTCCCATAATATTCCTGCCAGGGTTGAATACACAATGGCCATCTGGCCGTCATCCCACCATAGGACTTCATTTACATGGACTAGGAGTTTGATGCAAAAGCCTTGCTCTAGGGGCCTCGCTCCATAGTCACTCACCTAACTCTCATGACAAACCTAAGAACTAGACCCTCTCTTTAGGCCTCTTTTACAAATAAAGGAATTGAAGCCGAGAAGGACTACATAAATCATTCACAATCAAGAACCGATGGAATGAGATTAGAATTCAGACATTCCATGTTGATAATTACTAAAAAAAAAAAAAAAAAAAAAAAAAAAAATGTCTGTTGAGAACTGAGGAGGCCAGGGAAGGGAACCCAGTAATAAATTCATTGATTATCTCGCAGGATGTTTAACTCCTAGTTCCAGACTTATCATCCACATGCTGCTTCTGCTTCCAGGTCACCACTTAAGTCTAACATTACAAGAAACAATGGCAGCATTCAAACTGGGACAAAGTGCCCTTAGCTTTCCAAATGTTATTCTACGTACATATATATTAAACTTGGCATCCTTACATCCATTCCTTAAAACTATGTCCTGGTAGAGACCAATGAATCAGCAGGCAAAAGCGCTTGTCACCAACAACCTACCTAAGTTCTATCCCCAGGACTCACATGGAAAGAACTACTGCAAGTTATCTTCTGACCTCTACATGCGAGCTGTTTCACACGCACACCCACACACATACACATGACACACACAAAAAAGTAAGTAAAAATATAATTTAAAAAGTTAGATTTATATAATGAATGTATATGTATGTCTATGTGTATGTGTATATGTATATGCGTGTGTGTATATATATATATATATATATGGTGATAGTTGAAAATCAACCAAATATCCTTACATCACTCTATATTTGGAAACATTTGAAAGAGAAAAAAATAGCATTCACAGTAACACGAGATCAGACCAGAAATAGCATAAGCTAGAAACAACTGTGTGTAAAGATGTATTTAATTATACAGCCTGTGAGTCTTCCTAGTTTCGAGTTTCATTTGGTTATTATTTCTGTGTTTAAATTGGCTAGATTGGACTGTGCTCCATAAGGCAATTGCCTGTGTGGGAGATGCTGCCTGCTCACATGTGGTTCAGGGTCCGTGTTAACCAAGCCCTGATGTTCATGAATGCTGTTTATACTTCTCACTAGACTTTCTAAGAGAGATAACTTCAGAAGTCTCACAGCAAAATGTTTAAAATACAAAATAAAGATTTTCAGTAATTACCAAATGTGGACACAGGTTACCACTAGAAAGTTTCTGGATATTAAAAAATAGTTATTTCTTTTAAACACTTCCTTTTGTCTGTGTGCTGTGATTAAAATGCAAATAGCAAACTTACCTTTGTACCCTTTTTAATTGTGTGCAGGTGTTGTCTGTTTACAGTGGTGGTTAACCATCCCCAGCTAAGAACTACCTGTCTTCAACAGCAGCCACACCACGGAGGGCCCAGTGTCTGCATCCAAGTGGGACCATCCTAACGGTGCACGGTGTGGCGGCGGTACTGTGGCTGATGTGCATTTCCCCAGCTAAGAATGCTGAGCATATTCCCATGTGCCTGTTGGTCTACATCATTACTGGAGAAATGTATTTGAGGGTTTAGCCCACCTCTTCATTTGGGTTGACTTGTTTTCAAGTACTGATTGACATATTTATAATAAATATGACAATTTTATTAAAAGAGACCAAGACATACATAGTAAAGTATCACAACAAATGCACTTTTGAGACCACAACCATAAGTTTTTAAGAACAACAGTGTGTTTTTTTCTTTATTCAGATGATTCTGATATTTTTTCCTTTTCTTTTTGATATATGTATGTGAAGGCAGCAGCTTATCTTTTGAAATATGTAGTTGAGTAAAGTTAATACTGGGTTATTCATATTGGATTGCATTTAAAATTAAATCACAGGAACTCTGACCTGTTAAGACTGTAAAAATACAGCCATGAATGGTGGTGCACATTTTTATTCTCAGCAGTAGGGAGGCAGAGGCAGGAGAATCTCTGTGAGTATAAAACCAGATTGTTTGCCATAGCAACTTCCAGTCCAGCCAAGTCAACATGGTGAGACCCTATCTTTAAAACAAATAAAATAAAATAAGCTTAAAGTGAATTGTTATGTTATAAAATTTCACGTAACTATTTATTACTAATGGCTTATTAGTAACAATTAACCAACTACAAGTCTCCCGATTTGGGAAATTTCACTGTTTATTTCACCAGTTCACATAGTCAGAGGAATTTTTTTCCTTTTATGTTTTCTCCAGTTTTCAAATACATCTGACTCCTAAAATATTAAGACAGGGCTGGAGAGAGAGCTCAAAAGTTAAGAGCATTTCCTGTTCTTCCCCAAGGCCTAAATTCAATTCCCCATAACCAGGCAGCTTACACTGTAACTTCACTAACTCACTTCCAGGGGACCCTCTTCTGGCTTCTTCAGGCACGTGTGTGTGTGTGTGTGTGTGTGTGTGTGTGTGTGTGTTTAGCCTCTGGACTGCCAAGGAGTTACTCCTATTATTCTGCCATTAGCGTTTCTGTAGTTATCTTCTATTCATTAAATAAAAGATCCCCTGATTTTCCTAGCACATCTTTCTCACCCTTGAGTTGACCAACACCGCTACCATCCTGTCCACGAGACTTCACTAGAGAACGTACCTGTTACTTCAGGGCCAAGCATATACCTCAGTGATGGTGTGAGCTAGACACACCTAGCAAGGATTCAATCCCTAGCACTGTGTGAAAAAGTTACTTCCAATTAAGTTGTATTATACTGGAGGAAAAGTTATTAGAACATAATTATATGAGGAAACATTAAATGGGATTTTGCATAATGTTCAAATAAAGACATGTTTCATGTGTCTAAACCTCTTTCCAGCTAAGATCTCCTTTCTAAGCTTCACTCTTGTTTTCAAGCTGCTCAGTACCTCAGACTGACTCTCCTCCCTCTGTGTTCCTACAGAGGGAGAAGCCAGTCCTTCTGCTTCGGTGTGTTCTCCATCTCTGAAAGGTGCTGGCGTGTCCAAGCAACAAGACTTCTGGGAGTTATCTCCCCACCTGTCTTTGTCCTTACCTTTCCATTCTAAGTCACGCCATCCTGCAGATGTCACCCATTTGGCACATCTTATCCACGGGGCAGGCACTGGCTCTTTGTGGTACTGTTTACACCCTACCAAACTATTTTTCACACTAACCCCAAAATCATGTTCCCAAACACAACACTGGCCTGGTCATTCCTCTGCCTGCAAACTTGTGATGGTTGTCCATTTCTTACAAGAGAAATGTAAACTTCAAGAGCAGGCCTGCTTTCCCCTGTGGCTGCAACTGACGCCTACCCTTGCCCTCGTCCCCAATCCAGCCAGACCTCAGTGCTGGCCTTCCTGCTCAGTGCCATCTTGTCTCTGTCTCGAGTTCCTGTTTTTACACATAATGTTTTCTCTGCCTAAAAGCAGTTGCATCTGGCTACCTTCTAGAAATTTAACAGAGGTAATACCTACACCAGGATGCATCCTCTGTACAGCGCCTCTCATCCCCAAATCTTGATTTAGGTGTCTTTCAAATAAATAGTAATATATAGATACATAACAGTTATATACACACATATATAAAATGTTACATACTATATATTCCACATATGTAATATATACTATATATTATGCATGCTATATGTGTATAATAGATATTATCTGCATAAACTACATATATTAGCCAACAAGCCACTGAAGGGCAGGAACTGCTCCTTTTAATGTTTGCATGATCAGCACATGTGTTTGGTGTCCATCGGGCACGTCTGCATGCTATAAATATTCAGATGACAAATGAGCCAACTGTGCACATTAATTTCATTTCAAGTAGACTTTAGTTATAAACAAAATAAAAAATATTTCTGTGATAGTTATTTTCATGTTATTCATACAATGTTAAGTATAGTAATAATGCAATTACAAATTCATAAGACTTTAAGACTTCATGGGTCATTTAAACTGTTCCCTTCCTTAAAATCACACCATACAGACACAGTTCCGTATGATTCGAAAGTCATGTAGACAGTTGAAAATCTTGATGTTTATCTTGTCTTCTTCTACTGATGTGTTGCGCTTTTGCAATATATATAATTATAAAACTACAGACAATTAAAATATCTAGGGAGAAGTCAGAATGTTAAGTAATAAGGGCTGTACCAAAAGACTAGCTGCTGCTTCAGGTTTCGGGGGCAATATCTACAGAAAAAATATTTGTAAGCCAATTCATTAGAAAGCTGTCTGAGGCTTATGGTATATGCATAGATCAAAGGTAGAGTACATGGCTAACATACATGAGGCTGAGTTCAATGTCTGAAAGACACAATGTGCATAGGCACACACACACAATCTTCACATAGTTAATTCCTTATTGCACACACTCATTTTAAAATATTTGGACAGTTTACTCTATGGTATGCACATTACAGAAAAAAATGTGTATAATGGTACCCTACATGCTTAGCATGTTAGAGGCCCTGGGTTGAATCCACAGTACACTCAAAAATGATATGTTTAAAATGGTAACATTCAATAGTTATGTATCAAAGGAGGGACTTGATAACTATATCAGAATTATAGATTAAGATTATTATTGTAGTTGATGACTGAACACAAGTTCCCTGGCACCAAAAGAAGAGTGATAATATTTTACAAATTAAAAAGAACAGTTTTCTACCAGAAATATCATATATAGTAACTAACTTGACATATAATAAATAATTAACAAGTAACTGTGAAGTAAATAAGTAATTTTTTGACAGATTCTTTTGGCAAGAGACCAATATCTTTATTCAAATCTATTTCATTTAAAATTAGACTTCAGGTTTTTTTAAATGCATGTTATAAGCTTGTGTGGTGTGCACAACCGCAATCCCAACACTCAGGAGGCTGAGGTGAGAAAATCAGGAGTTCTGGATGACTTTAGCAAGGTGCATGCTGTTAAACTAAGTCTGTAATACTAAGCTTATATTAAAAAAAAAAACATTTCTGTGGTAAAACAATGTAGTCTTCTGCACACATTGACACTGACTGACAGGCACAAAGCTGAGATTATTTAGAAAACTAGGCAATCTAGTTTTCTAAACAAGGGGCTGGAGAGATGGCCCAGCAGTTAAGAGGTGGGATTGCTCACAACCATCCAGTCAACCGTAGCTCCATTTCCAGGGGATTCTCTTTTGACCTCCATGGGTACCAGCCCTATGTACAGTACACATACATGCAGATGAAATGCTCATATGCACAAAATAAAATAAATCTTTAAAAATATTGAATGCTCATCATGGCAGGAGGCATAAAGCAAGTAGCAAAGCCAACATTCCTCTTTGGAAACTAACACAGCTAACTTGTATCTTCACAGGCCAGCCCATTGCTCTTAGGCAAGGCCAACATTCTTCCCAGAAGGTAGCCATGCGTTTCTCCTAGGACCAACACAACTGTTCAGCAGAAATCCCTGTTGTGCTTTGCTAAAATCAACTTACACAAAGCATAATCAAAGCCATAAAACAAAAAATAAAGTGTTCATTGTGTATTTAAAAACCAACCAAACAATAGCAAATACCACCTCTTGTTTCCTCTACTTCTCCCAGTCAGTAAACCATTGATCAGTTGACTGTCATGGGCTTGAAGCCGGTCTCTGTGAACCTGCCTTGATCCAGGCAGATTATCAGTCCAATTGTGTGAACTACTATCCTGGGTCTCAGTTCCTATAGGATTCTGGACTTTTCTCTGTATACTTTTAAAGACCTTCTGGTTTGATAAGACTGAGTTTTGCTTGTTTGTTTGTTTTTGTTTTTTGTTTTTTGTTTTTGTTGGTTTGTTTGTGTTAGGCCAGAGAAGCCTAAAGCTCCCAATGCGGCCAGCTTAAATATACTATCAGTCCCCAACCTCTAGGGGTTTATCTGTGAAGGTTTTCCAAGGCTGACTTCAAAATTGCCTTGGTGGTTCCCAAGGATCTCAGGCTGACAACCTTCACTATTATTTGATAACCACCAGTAGCACCTGAAGACAGAGAACTTCTTTAAACAGTTAACGTCAAAGTTTTTAATAACCCTCATTTTAAAAATTCTTTTCACATACAGTGATTAAAAATCCTTAGCAAGGGAATTACGCTTTGCTCATTATGCTTATATAAAAATGTATTCTTATTATTCTAGATTCATGCTGCATGTTTAATTAAAGAATATGTTGGGACACAGGGAACAAAACAAAATCTTGCCAGATACATAGACCATGTATCAAAGTCAAGAGTAAAATGCACCTGCACCTACTGTCAAAACTTGGTTGTAATATGAATTCAACCTCACTCAAAAGCATGTTTTAATCCATGGTGATTATGTTTTAAAGAATACACCATTAGAATGGTTAATCTTATTCACTAGAAAGGAAGAAAAGGTTTCAGAATAAAACTTGTAGCTTGTTTTGAACTACAGAAATGCTCATGATTTCAAATTACTACTGGAATTATGAGATCTAGATAAACTAAAGTATGTTAAAAATGTTTCCCCAGAAAAGAAAAAAAAATCTTAATTTGCCATTAAGATGATAATCAAAAGTGGATAATTTTTCAAAGACTCTATATCCCCCTTTTATTCATTTCTTCACAAAGGAGACTTACAGGCCTGAAACACAAACCCTCTTTTCTATTCTGTGACCACTTAGCCAGCTAGTTTATGTTAAATTCCCCATATGCTTGGAGTATTATCTCCTGTCCATATCCCTAGCTACTTTGTAGAATTGAGGCAGAAGGGCCAAAGAGTTGAAGACCAAACTGGGCACCAAGGCTAAAACCTTGACTTAAAAATAAAAACAAAACAATACAAACAAAAGACAAACTGACAATGTATTCTACCTTGTACTCTGATGGGAAGAGGCAACTCATCATTAAGATTCCTAAAGATACTCTTTATCTTCAGTATTGTTTATATTTATTTTAATATTTCAGTATTAATTTTTCTAAGTATTTTTTATTTAAAAAGTATTAATTTGCCTACATATACATTGTCCAAGCAGTAAATCCTTGTAAATAACAAGCACTTACTCACGGAGTACATTGAGGAGGACTGAGAAAAAATAAATTTAAAAGTAACTGTGTCTTTAAAATGTAAAATCCCTAATACAATTTTTGCACATAAAGAAAATTAATATACATGAAAGAATTACAGGACAAAATGAGTTCTGAAATGACAACATTTTAAAATAGATACTAGATCAGGGGTTGTGCAGGGTTAGAGAGAGCAGCAGGAACTGATCGCAATTTAGAAGCACTATACAAGGCAGCCATGGTGGCTCTGTGGTGACAAGATGATAGTGGCATCTTTGATGGTAAGCTTGACACCCTGGGTTCAACATTCAGGACCCATGAGGTGCAAGGAGAGAGCTGACCTCCCAAGTTGTCCTCTTCTGTCAGGGTACCTGGTCACCTGGCATGCGCATACATGCTAATTTAAAATTTAAAAGAAAAATACAAGAGATCATTGTCATACAGTATCTTGACTATGGCAGAGGTTCTAGAGACAAAAAGTTTATAGCCCAAAACAAAACTGAAAAGATGGAAATTAGAATCAAGGAATTTCTGCCTCAGTGTTCTTGTAATCTGCACTAAGGTTTTGAAAGATGGCACTCAAGGAGGTCAACTCTACAATTATCTCACAGATACTTAAATACTGGAAACATACTTTATTATAAATGGCTCCCTGTCACAACCAGAGGTAACACCTAAGGAATAAACAGTAAAATTCAGTGAGGAAACAAACACTCTGATCAAGAGAAGTTGTTTTCTCAAAGAAACCCAGAGTAAATGCCGTCTAAATGCTGTGATCATGGCAATGTGTTCTTAATTTATTTTAATAATGTGTTCATTTAAACTAGTTTTAAAAATCGTATCCCGTAACCTGGGGTTTTCTTAAGATCTACTAAGTGGCATCAAGCTTACAGTTCAGTCAGAGGCTCTTGTGGATGGCTGCCTTCTGGGTGATGCTGGTGGCCTCTTGAACTCCGTGTGTGTGTGTGTGTGTGTGTGTGTGTGTGTGTGTGTGTCCCTCTGTCTCTCTGTCTTTCAGCCTCAAGTCTAGAGAGAGGCTTATGAAGTCCGGATCCTCTCCAGGATGTCTAAGTGATTAAGGTGACTGACAAAGTTATCTTCAGTGGTGTAGCCTCTGGTAGATTAGTTCCTAAAGCTAAGGATTAGATTTAGATGGAATCCTTTCTGTGGTCTGTGTTTGGTGCCCCACACGGGGGAAATAAATGTTGTCTCTTCAGAAACACACACACACACACACACACACACACACACACACACACGCGGTGATGGAACAAAATTGGATTTCACTAACTCTGAACTCTCTCCTCTCTCCCCTCCTTCCTTTCAGACTAGGGGGTGGGAAAAGGGCGCCCTGTAGAATTCACAAAACCAGGTCCATACTGCCTACTTCGAATCTCTTGGAAAAGATTCAAGCACGCTACTCTTCTTCCATTAATGCCAAGAGGAGACCGGCGAAAGCAGCCTGGAATTTCTTTGCTTCTAGGAAGTGAGTGTGATCAAAGAGTGACAAGAGAGGGCACCGGGATGGACTGGGTCTGGTTAGGGTACATTCCCACCAGGAAAATAACTTCCAGGCAGTTCACGTGGCAGGCCGATTGCAACGAAGATGGAAATGATACCAGGCTTCCGCCACTGCCTCACCCACAAGATCCCGCGGAGGGGAGGGAGTCCGGAGGAACTTAGCACTACTTTAGCCCACTTTAGCTCCCCAAAATCTGAGCTAGTAAGGGAGCGTGAAGACGAGGCGGGCAGCTGGGAATGAAAGAGGACGGGGACCTGGCGAGGCTGGGGCGCTAGGTGGTGTGGGGATGGAGTGATGAAGCCAGGGCGATGAAGGAGGAAGATGGATGCGGGACGAGGTGTGAGTTCAGGGGGCCCGTGCGTGCGCTGTGAAGGCTCACCCGCATTCTGCAGTGTCTCAATGTTCTGGGGTCTGGTCGCCTGCTCCGCCACCATCTGCACAAACCGGGTCCGGGCGTTCTGGTACAGCTCGAACACTGCGGGAGAGGGGTGAAGTGGAGTAGTCCGCCCTGGGAGCCAGCCCGTCGGGGCGCCTTCCCACGGCTCCTACCTTGCAGCACCTGCCGCTGGCTCATGGCCGCGGTGCTCGGGTCCGCTCGCCGCGACCCCTCGACGTCCCTCGGGACTGCTTTGTGTACCCACACTCCCTGGCAACCAGCTGGAACCAGAACGCAGGCGTCCCGAGGCAACAGTAGGTCCCAGGCATGACGTCACAATGGTAGACGGAGTGGCGGAGGAACGACTTGGTAACCCGGGGGTTGCTCGTGACACTCCCGTCGATTGTCACTTCCCTGCTGGCAGTGCACGGGGCGCAGGAGTCTCCCGGGAGGATGGTCTGCGCCGACCCACCCCTTAAGGCAGTGTTTTCCCTACTGCACCAGGAGCGGACTAGGGGCTGGGGGTGGGGAGTGGGGAGGAGGGTTCTAGGGGACCAGATAGACTTGTTAGCGCAGCAGGTCATCAGATCAAAGCAGCACTGGCTACGCAACAAACACCAAGTTGCTCCGCGTTGCTCTTAATGCCTCTCTTCTTTACCTGGCATTTCTGATTTCCTGGAGCTGACGCTCCAGCAATCGTGTCCACACACTGAATTATGACATATTAACAGCAATTAAAGACACCTAGAGAGACCGTGGAAAAGCAGAAGAGAAAATATGATAGATATCCATCTTGCAGGTTTTCCTAATGACTACCAAGTTTGCTGTCTCCAGATTTTAATATGACTTTAAAATTTTTCTTTTAAATTCGGGCCTTATTTTGCTGCTCGGTGACATTTCCAAAAGAAAAGATCCTTCACCTGGAAAGACCAGCTTATGTAAATGGAGCCCCGCGGGGTTTTCTTTTTCACCAAATTGAAGCACTACAGTTCACCATTAGTAATAGCTCCTTTCTGAAAATTCTGTAACAAATGTTTCAGTGACAGGTGTCAATTTTAAATATTTCTCTCTGAAACTACCATTCCACCAGGTGTCAAATGGGCAACTAGCCACAGCTGCCGCCTAATAGTGGCAGACTGGAAATCTTTGCTATCACCAGGAGGGAGCACACACATCTCTGGTTTTCACGCATGGAATCTTCTACTACAGTCACTTTAAAAGTCTCATCCTGATAGGAGGAGCTCTCTAAAGAAGCTTGGTATTCTCTGGAGTCCTAAAAGGCTGGGGCATGGACTGCCCATCCAGGAGAAGTGTGTATAATCCCTGCTTCAGACCCTAGGAAAGCCTTGGCTTTTGCAGTTCAGCAGCCAGTGATACATCCTTTGACTTAACTCTGAAGTTTCACAGCACAGTGGTCTTCTACATTCTCCCACAACAGGCCCTTTAAAGAAGAAATGTCTGCTCCCAGGTAGAGATGTAGAGGGAACCCCAGAGTGAATTATTAAAACTGCTAATGGGGTGTATTCAATTTATTAATTTATTTTCAGTTCCCTGTAGCATTTTAAAGACAAAAAAAACAAAACAAAAAACTCATAACTTAAAGGTCCCGTTGCATAGTTGCAGTCTTTAGATAATTCAAACTCCTTAATTGCTACACCTTCCATTTTTTAGTAGGTGCTTTGCTCTTCATTTTCTATTACTATGTTCTATTTATTTTCTACTTTAAAATTGTTAGGAACTCAATAACCTCCATATGGAATGCTACATGGTTTTAAAAGTCAAGTAGAAAAAAAATATCTAAAACTATAAAGTCTGTATGTCATGAACAATGCCCATTAGTAGAATTTATTATCCTGATGAAACACATTATAGGATGCCTATTTCATATCTGAAGGAGTTTGATGGAGTAAAGAAGTTATATCTTTGTTTTTATCAGTATTTTTCCCAAGCCCTTTAAAGTTCAATGAAGAAAGATAATGATCACAATGTACCCATAAGTGGAATTGTTGGTAATTTAAATATAAAATATAGTGAAGAGATTATGTAACTGAAAAGAGAGCCTTTCTAGATTTCCTGATCCATTTTCAATTTACTAACTTTAAGACAAAATGCATCTCTGTTTTACATAGTTACATGAAGATTCCAAGACCACATATAAACCTTTAGGCTAACGGTTAAATGAAGAACTACTCAAAAGACTACTTAAGGTATTATCAAACTAAGATTGTTGTTCTTAAAGCACCAGTGGAATTTACAGGTGTACCATGAACTTACCAAATAAAATTATGCATTTGACTGGTAGTGAAATATTAACTTGAAAAACTGTTTCAATGAAGAGTTTGGAAGTCTTCGCCTCCTTTCAGGAAAGGCTAGAAATACATTTTCAAACTTATTCCCTACTTATTTATGAAAATGATACTGAAAACCCAAAAATATAAAAACCAGTTTTTTTTTTATCTTGTTCTGTTTTTCTTTACAAATCTCCTCTGTGAATCCAGAAAATTCCACTATTGTGGGGCAATGTGCTACTCATGCGTAAAAGATCCTTTGGTAGTTTTAACATGTCTGTTTCCCAGTTCATAGCTGAATTCTACAAGGTGAAGTTCTCTATTCCAGAAACCTGTTGAGGTACTTGAAGTGTGCAAATATTCTCCTTTTAAGCTGAACATATAATAATATCCCTGTGTTTCAGACACTTTGCTCTTGAGCGAATGTGCCTGTCTTCCAGAACACGAAGGAGGAAAATAATTCATTCTCCATGTAATTCAGTCTGTATTAACTCAACATGTGTGTGCCTACCATTGAATTCAGGTCTATAATAATTCCAAATATTGTGTTTGGGAAGCAAAGATGAGAGGGTTTGGGTAAAGTAGGAATTGGCAAACTATTGAGACAGTTTAAAACTAGAAAAAACTTATTAACAGAATGTTATATGCTTTATATATATATATGAAATCTTTTCATTTCAAACATGTTAGCATTTTTCAAAGGCATTCCATTGGTAACTGTCATTTGTCAGTTTGTGAACTTCAACAATCCTTTTGCCAAGTGTAAAATCACTGAGGTAGCTTCAAGTTTCCTCACTCCAGTTGATAGAAGCACTGTGTGGTCCGCAGCAGCCAAATTGGTGGGCTTAAGTGTGATCTACAATGAAGAAAGCAAACCTTGGGCTATCTGAATTATGGCATAGTCCTTGTTTGAAGTATAAGTGCCAGAGCTTTGCAGTTCGGTGTGAGCAGACCGTTCAGGTGTGCCAACAGATTTGCCCCCAGAGCAAAAGAGATGTAGAACTTCCCCAGGGAGTGGAAGGCTGACTTTTCTAAGTGTTTGTTGTACTTTTATTTTATACATATTTGACTTTGCTTCTCAAATATTTTACAGTCGACCTCATATGTCTTAAGGGTCCTAGTAGAGCTTTTCAGGCCAGTACAATGTCAAGGTGACAGTGACTAGTCCGACAGATCTAGAATCACCTACACCTGGCTCCCCTGCCCACCCCCAAGTGTCTGAGTGGATGCAGAACTTCAAGGCATCTGGTTTGGTTCCCTCCCAAGGAAAGCTATGATCAGAGTGATGACTTCATTGTCCCCCCCCCCACCCCACCCCGGAAAAACCAAGGGGCACAGTGGTGATAACTAAAAATCTATGTTTTAAATGTAGGAGTCAACCGGTGTAATGTCTCATGCTGTAACATGCAGAGCAAAACAATTTATTGCTGCGCAGTACATGCATGTAAGCATCCTACTTACGTGAGCTTTCTCAATTAAAAGTTGCTCCAAAGCCATCATGGTTAGAAAGAAAACTCTGTGGACTCTCTACATTTAAAATTATCTGCCACCATCTCAAGAAATCCGCCTCTCGCCCCGTGTCTCTCAAATTTTATTGTTGAAATCGTGTGGGAATTTGCACTCCGGTGCTTAAAATCCGCACCTTATTATTGTACAAAACACAGGAGACGACCCTGGAAGGAGCTTCGCTGCAGACTACCCCGGCGTCTACTGATGGGAGGGCATGCACCACTCAAGTGCAGGTCTCCCAGACTAGGCGGTGCCGTCTAGACCCAAGGTGATGGGAGTGGGGTGGGGGTTGCCGGTGGATGTCACCAAGTGCCACCAGTGAGCTAGGGTCTAGGAAGAGAGGAGCGCGCCCGTGGCTCGTGACCAGCTCGTGACATGCCCGATTGGGCTGAGGGCAAGGCCCGGCCTCTGCGTTCTCGCTCGCCCAAAGTTTCTCAAGCTCCCAGGAACATCCTCGGAACCTCAGGCCCAAAAGAGAGCAGCGGGGCGGGGACGTGTGGGCAGAGTGGGAAGGACAACCCACGAGGACACGGGGACGCGCGGGGCCCCGGGAAGGGAGGGAGCGCGCGAGCGGAGTGCGGAAGCGCCTGGCCGCGCACCCGGCCTGGTTCCACGGCCTCCGGTGCCCGCTCTGTCCTCCGGCCGCGCTCGGGCCTCGGAGCCTGCGGGGCTGACCCGAGAGAGGCCTGTCCTTCCGCTTGGGTTCTGCGGCCAGGCCTCCCCCGCAGGCCGCGAGGGGTCTCGGCAGGAGTCGCCCCCCACCCCCAACCTTCCCGGCGGTGCGCCTGGGAAAAGCGCGGCCGAGGCCTCCGCTGACCCGGCCCGGAACCGAGCGGCCAGGCCGCAGCCTGCGAGCAACCGAGAAACGCCCCGCGGGCGGCTAGGCTGGGCCTGCCGGGCCGGTCTCCTCCAGGGACGCTCCCGAGCCGCGGGCAGGGTGGGGAAGCGCTCCAGGTCCGTTTGCTAGGACTGTGTGAGAACCCTGCGAGGTCCCCTGCAGCCAGCTCAGTTCACCAGTGGCGAACACTGGGTCCCAGAGGCAGGGACGGGGCACAGTAGCTTATTTAGGGGGGGAAATAGGAGGAGAAGGGTGACGGTGCAGCTGCACCTCAATGCGCATGTGCGAGGTTCCATTTTTTTTTTTTTTAACTTTTGCGGTTCTTTCTCTGTGACTAGTCTCAAGCCAAAATGTCCTGTACTCTGATTATTTCAGAAACTGATTGACTGTGTGAGCTGACTCCTGAAAGTCACTGCAAACGTACAGAAAGGGTTTGCGAGGTTTCTGAAACCTTTGAAGTAAAAATAGCTTCTCTTGTTTATCAGTTCTGCAGGTCCGGTTCTCTAACAGAAATGGTCAGGCAGTGAACTCCGCTGAAATGTAGAGGGTGAATCCGAGGACCCTATAGCACATCTCATTCCTACAAAGAACATACACTGTCATTAATCATTGTTTCAGAAGTAATGTAAATATTCTAAACGGAATTATTTAAATTTATATTCTATCCCACTATTAACCCATTTTTAATTTTACAGTGAAGGAATAAACGTCATTTGTGTTATTCTCATACAAACAACACAAAAGTCATTCATGTGAAGAAAGTATGATTACCTTTCCCATTGATGAGGGGAAATGTATTAAAGAAAACAATTGCAAAGGAATAGTTTATCATCTGCAAGCCTTGCTTTCTTGGTGAAACAATGTGGAATTGCTTATCGTTTTATTTATAAAGCAAAGCTACAGTTCCTGAAAGTTTCCAAATAATCTCAGCATTTTTTTTAGACACATCCCAAATAGAAGCAGCTGATGAAATCTTGGCCAAACCAAGGACATTTGATGTCCAGAGTGGAGAGCAACTTGTAAAATCCATTTTTTAAATGTGTAAAATACAAATATGGGACAGAAGGTTAGAAAGAGTGACATTAGTTCTCTTTCTGGGAAAGGATGTTCCCAGAAACAGTGCAAACCAAGATAACAGAGGGAGCTTGAGATGCCCTGGTGTACACCTTTAAGTTCAGAAAGACTGCATGTGCTATATAAAAGAGCGTAAAAATGCGTTTTCCTAAGCCTAGATTAAAGATTCCTCCAATTATCCAGTGTAAGGCTACTCTATTGTAATGGACTAACTAAAATGTGTTCTCTGAAGTGAAGGTATGCTAATAAAGGAATTCTTTGATCAGAAATGACCATTTGGTAAAACTAAGCAGGTTCCACTGAATCTGGTAGCCTTTTTCTCCTCTGAAAAATGATGAGTTTGAGGAAAACCCAAGTGAAAAAAAATACTTTAAGAAAATCGTCATGAGGCATATATAGAAACAGCTGGTAAACACATTTTCTCAAGCTTGCACTCACTTGAGTTCTTCAGTTACACTGGGGAACAAACTGTAATGAATCATGATCAGGACAAGAATCACTCCCATGAGCTAATTACTGATAACACTAATGTGTCTGATTCCTGAACAGCTGAAGGGTGTGCCATTGCATCTTCCCATTAAGATGAAACTTTGGCTCTCTGGGAAATGAACTTGCTGAGCATGGGAGTTTTATTAGGAGGGCTGGAAAGGAGTCAACACTGAATGGAAAGGCTCTAGAGAAATGGAGCTGCTCCGTTTTATTTTATTACTTTGTCTTATTGAGAGTCCTTTGTGCAGACCGTCTGGAAATGCCTGGTTTATCAGTCCTCACTATTTGGTATTTGAGTCCTCATAGACGTCCCACAGCTGTGAGAATAGAGCCTCAAAAGCAATAGTGTAAATATAACAGTAAAATCCAGCATAATTCAAGTCCAAAGCGATAATTCACGGGAACATGAAAGCACTGATCCCATCCTTCAGTTCTCTCAGAGACCCAATTGTGAGAAAAAGGGAAGATAATCTCAAGTTGGCACTTTCCTTTCTTGAAAGGGGGTGGCAGAAAAGAACTTTTCATTATAGCTTTGCCTTCCTATTTTTAAGGTGTGACTGGAGTGGTTGGGCAAAACACAGGTTTAAGTTGCCTCTAGGAACCAAGGAGGGCTGATTTTCTATTTTGGAAGTACACTCTCTTAAAGAATTTGGCATTTGGGAGGCTTGAATGAGAACTACTTTCTATGTCTGAGTCATTTTGGAATATATTGAATTTACCATCATATGTGAGTAAGACATTGCAATTTAGTATACTTTAAAGTTTATTGCATAGGCATTTCAAAGTGCCAGGTCTTAGAAGATACACAGTACTAGCCCTTTGCGCAGTCTCATAAAACTGTAGAGACAGTTGGTGAGAAACTATCAAAGTATGAAGCCCAATTTTAAAATCGTATTAATGACCATTTAAACACATTTTTAGACATTTTGACTGAGAAATGAGCAATGTTACAAATACTTACTCGCAGGGTATCTCAGGATCCCGGCTCTTTAACCCACCGCGTTTGAAATGCAATTAAGTTAAAATATGTATAGATGAGGTTTAATCTGGTTAATGCCTTTAACTGAGAAAGATGCTGAGTTTTTCAGTGAGTCTATTAAACATATTCAAGACTGTGATCTTTAATACTAAGTTTTTGTTTTCTACTAAAGATAGCTGATTTCCTCTGGAAACCTGACAAATATTTGCTGTTATAGACTGGGTTCCTGAGCGTACAAAGGGAAATGAGACAGGCGTTTGTCCCCCAGGAACTCCGAACTTAGTCACGTCATTTGCGACTTAGGTGAAATTTCAATCCGCAAACCCACTCAGCTAAAGGAAATCGCTACTTAAGGTCAAGGCAAGCATTAAGACCCAAAGAAATTTGGCAATGTATATTACACAATTGTAGTTAAATATAATACTAGGCAGCATACTTTAAAGATCTTTCCTCGGTAATGGTAATACTGGTGTGAAACACTAAGATTTTTGTTTTGAAAAGTCAGTGTCCTAGAAACACACACACACACACACACACACACACACACACAGGGGCAGGGCGGGGGAGCGAAACTTTATGCAATCCCCGAGTCTTCACTGATTAAAAGCCTATGGTTCATCAAATAAAATCGAGTAGAGGTGCTCTATCCATTTAATAAGTAACAAGAACCAAGAACCTGCCTGCAGTGTTTGAGTCAATGCGAGTAATTAAATATTTGTGATACATAAAGAAGGAAACCCGTGGGTGTATTTATGTCTCCAGGAAAGCCACCCCTTACCAAGAGCAAATACCATGACCTCGGCTTTATGTCAGCTGTGCTAGAAAGGTACCGATCATATTTGACACCATCCTTGTTCCATTTTACTGGCTTTTGAAAGGGGATTTTGACTTAAATCAGAGAAGAGGGAACCTATGCCTAGTGCTCAGGAAAGCGCCCTCAACTCCAAGAAAGTGTGGGTTCCGCCCTGCGGGGCGGTGTGTGTTGGCAGCTGCCCCTATTGTCTGCCGTGGGGGTAGGGCTAAGCCCCAGACTCTGGCTTTTGAGCCCAGCCTAGGGTGGGTGGGTGAGGGCCAGGGTCCGGGAGAGAGCTGTCACCGAAGCCCACCCCCAGATACAGATGCTCAATCCTGAAGCCATCCAAGGAGGCGACGGTCCCCGCGGCTGCAGCGACGGCCCGGGCTGCGAATCGCCGTCGCATGGTTGCTACTGGCAACCGAGCCTCCGCCGAGCGCAGCCTGCAGCCTTGGGATTTGTTGGCGAGGGAAGCGGCTTCCGCACGGCGGGCGCTCAATCCTGGCCGCCCACGGGACGGTCGCCCCCGCCAGCGCCCCGAGGCCTTCCACCCGCGATACCGCAGCTGTGCTCGCCGAGGAGCCGGAGGCCTCTGCGCTCGGCGGTGGCGCGGCCCCGCAAGCGTCAAAAAAATCCCCGCGCCCTCCGTGAAAGCAACATGGCAGCCCGGTCTGTCTGCAGCCCCTCGGCACCGGGATCGCGCCTGTCCCCGGGTCCGCGCCTCGAGCAGGGTGCTGTCCCCCACCCCCGCCCCCGCCGCAACCCGCAGCCACCAAGCCGAGGGTGGCTCGGGAGTCGCCCTTTGTTCTCCGCCGGGTGGCCGACTCTCGCCCCGGGAGTCTGAATGGCGTCCCCGTGACGCCTTCACGGGGGAGGGCGGGGGATCGATCGATAGTGCAAGCAAAATCCTCTGTCCCCTGCGGGCCACCACTGGCCGGGTGGGTGGCTTTTCTCTCCTGCAGTTTAGGTTCCCATTTCCCCTGCTCACACCTCGAAGGTGTGAGGCGGGAGAACGGGAAGGGGACCACGGGCGGGGACCTAGACACGCTCCTCAACAACAGAGAAATAAGACCCTCACGAGTGGGCAGAGGACAGCTGGGCTCCATTCTCTGTCACACCGGTCCCTGGGTCCGAAGGACGGTCCCTCCCAGATCCCAGAAGAAGAAAGCCAGGGAGAGAACTTGCATTCGCTAAAATGGGGGAGGGTTAAAAACCAGAGCCACGTGGGCCAACTAGCCGTGCTGCCCCGCACAGCGTGCTACAGACACGCCGAAATCCGTCCCCCAAGGGCGGCTTCTGCCGCCCGCTGCACGGATGAGTCGATCGGCCTGCTCTCCTTGCCCCTGGCAAGCCACTTTCGCTTCTCAGGGATCAGAGAAGCGCTTGTGCCCTCGCGTCCTCGCGCCACCTTCCCCGGCTCCACGACCCCTGCAGAGGATGGGTGTCCCCTTGGATGACCCTTCGCCCAGAGCCCGAGGTGCCCGCCTGTGTTGCCCTCGCCCGCTCCACCATCAGGGCATCCACCCAGGAGATGGACACGCTCAAAGCGATCACGCCATCCTCCCGCTCCTGGTCACCTGCGGGGACCTGGGCAGCTTCCCAGGCTGTTAATAACTTTGCTTCAAATCCGTCCAACAAAACCAGGACTCCAAGCTCCAAGGACACCTCCTTGGTGAAGGGGCAATGGCTTTGCAACTAAAGTATGCAGAGAGGAGGGGACAAAGGGGTGACTGTCCTGCAGCCTCGGTGGGGGGGGGGTCCACGCGGGACTCCCGTCCGCACCCTGACGGCTGCGGGGTCCCGAAACGTGGACGGTTTCAGGGAGAAGGCCACGTCCCGAGGCTGCAGCCCCGTGGCTCTGGCCGCCCGTCGCCCCGAGCTCCGGGTCGGCAAGCCTGCAAGGTCCGTTGGCCTCCGGAGCCCGGCCCGGCCTGCAGAGCTCGCATTCAAATTTGGCGGGAGCCGCGTCTGCCAAGCTGGGGGCGGTGCGAGGCGAGCGGCGCACGCGCAAAATGGCCTCCCGGGTCCTCGGGGCCTGCGCTCGCCCGCTCGCCGGCTTGCGCGGGGAGAGGTGGAGCGCCGCCCAGCTTGGACCCGGAGCTCCGGCTGCTGCTCAAGGACAAGACCAAGGAAAGGGACAGAAGGAGGGACACGGCCTCTAACCCGCCCCTGACGTGGAACGCGGTGCTGCCGTCCAAGCGAAGCAGTTTCCTTAGGCATCCCGCTCCCCAACACCCCATAACTGGAGACTTTGCGGGGAAGGGGACAGGTGTGACAATCCGGACAATCATTCTGGTCCCTGTCTGTATTTTCTGCTATTGTTTCCTTTTATTGGAATCATTTCCCCGGTTTCTGCGTCCTCTGGACGGAACACTGTTTGCAGCAATCTCTTTCTCGCCCCCAACGTTCGACGTGTTTCCCTCATACCAAGATCCGTAGCTTTTAAAGTCACTCCTGTCAGCTTGGCTTCTACCTGATTTAGAACAGAGCTGGAGATCTTCCAACTGCATAAACCTTAAAATTTGAAGTTGGTATTTTATGATGGCCTCAAATTAATACCAAGCAGGGATTTTTTTTATTGACATGTAGGTAGCCAAGGGAACAGCAGTATTTTTTTTTAAGTTCTTTTGATAATCTCTGGAAGTAGTTTTTTGTTTTTTGTTTTTGTTTTTTTTTAATGGCAAGGGTCAGAGAAAAGGGAATTTAATTCAAAAGTTTTTATTGGGTGCTTTATTATTTTTTTCAAGGAACTAAATGAGATTTCAAGATGAGCTCTTTACTTGAACAGTTTCAGAAATCTCATAAGGATCCTGGAGTGATGGATGATTTTTGTCTTGGTGAAGGCAGTTTTAGTGAAGTTCTTCGTGTGACAAATACCTCCAGAAATTACACACTAAGAAAAAGAAACTGATGCAAATAAAGGAAATCCGTTTTAGGAACCAAAAGAAAAAACGTTTTAAAAATTAACTGCGGAAACAGGAAACACTCGACTGTGTAAACATTTTTCAGACTTTCATAATCAAAGCTGGGTTATCTTGAGATTTTCAGGGCGATTCTCTGGTTCAAGGACTCCTCCTGACTGTTTCTCATCAGGCTTACTGGAAGCCAGAATGTGTGATGACTTGTTTCTCTTCCTATCCTGATCCTTTGGTCACACTTCGGAAGAAGGAAGGGGTGGGGGGATGCCATTGTTACAGAAGTCGGAATGGGAGGGGGCTGATTTTGGAAATAGCCACCTGTTGTACTGTTCATTTTATACATGAAGATAATTTCCTTAAGTGATAAATATGTAAGACCTGTAAATTAGAGTCAGGATCCATGTTCCACTTCTTTAGGTATATAAAAGGGATGTGCACTTTTTGAGAAGGGTTTTTTGTGTGTGGCTTGAAAATGCACAGGTCTAACATGCTGGAAATCCAGTTACTTTAAATACAATTTGACTATGGGCCTTTTGTTGTTTCAGTCTTTCATGTAAGCACTATTCCTGGAGCAGTGGTAGGAAAATGTCTTAAATCTTTTGAACACAAAGAGAAAATTGAAACAACTTCCTTCAGCCCAGGATGCTGTGTGGGTTCCTGGTGCTACATGCCTCTGAATCCTATTCCATCTAAACGTTCTAAACAACATAAAAAAGATGATGTCTTTACTTCTTGCTGATCTATGCAAGGAGTATTTCATGTAGGCATTTAAAGGTTTCAGAAGAAAATGTGTTCTTGATAGGCCACTTAACAAGTACAGTGGAAAGAAATTCCAACCCCTGGGAAAACAGGAGAAGATGAAGGAAAGTTTTGCTTTTGTTGTATTTTACTTCCAGGGAACCTAACATCTGAACATGCGCATATGGAAATGAAGCAATGTGCTTAACTAGTTAAGTCAACTGAAGGGCAACCCCTTTCTACTCCGGGCAATTAACGGCCGGCAATTTAGGAGGTAAAAGTACTTGTAAAGTGTTATGCATGTGTAAAACAAGATAGATCACTATTTACACAACAGCAGCCGGCCCCATTGCTCTTTCTATCTTTAAGCTAAGTATCTGTGGGATCAATTTAGGCACTTTCTGTAGACCACTTGGTTATTATCTTTGTATTCTAGGATGCTAGAATACCTTTAGGAGTAAAAGTCAAACTTTAAAGCCAACTTTTCAGGTACTCTAATTTGGTAAATTACAAAGTTAGGAGATTTGATAGGGGCTTTCTTAAGGTGAAGATTTTAAAAGTGGTAAATTGGGAAAGGTTTTAAATCTCAACGATAAGAGCAGCAATGACTGGTCATTTAAGAAGCAAACCACGATGCATCTTTCTGTTGTTTTATTAAAAGACAAATTTTGACTGAAATATCCTTTAAGCTTAAGCAATTTTCAAATTGAGTAAGGGTAAAAAGCCTCTTCCCAGATACATTAAATGGAAATGTTTTCAAGTATGGTGACACACTGCTTAGTAAGCCCTAAGTACCTCTGACTTATTTTTAACAAAAGTACTCTCAGAAGTCCATCATAGAAGGTGAGATGTCTTTTGTCTTAGATAACACCATGAAAACCTCGAGAAAAGCCTAGAAAAATGAGTTAGATTCACCAAAATTGGCAAACATTGGTAACTTTTGCCTCAAAGATTGTAAATAAACAGATACTTCTCTCATTGGGCTTCCAAGCAATGTACAACAAAGCGTTTACTAACATCATTTGAAGACAAAATCGTATTTTCCTTAGGTTTTAGCTCTTACAATCCACTACAGGGTTCCCAAAACTTCTGCACATTGTGCTTTTCATAGCAAAATTTTAATTAAAGATCATAGCTATTTTCTAAACGAATATCATTTTATTGAATGTTTCCAATTAAAAATGAAATTTAATTTTACATCTATAATTAGAAATGACACACACAATGGGACTGTACAAATTTAGGTCAAAATAAAAATATATGTATTTTGTGGCTTCATAAAACATCATTTACTAAATCTTTAAAGAAAGCAGAAGTAACAGCAATATATGTAAAAGTAATGATTTAATGGCTATAAGCAAGACAAAGCAATAGAATTGTGCTTCTTTTGCAGACTGCAGACAATGAAATGCTTAGCGACAGTTTCCACACAAACATTAAACAATATTCACATGGAATAAACATCCTCACCAATAACTGAGGGCTGATAAACACACACTAAGTTCGACCAAAGCAGAAATGAGACTTGCAGGGGTCATTCATAGTTTAAATTCAACATGTTCGCTCTATTTAAAAACACCTGTAGAAACTCATAATAAATTGCTTTTATTTCCAGACATCACATAGAAGGCAGATTCCTTTAACTATAAAAACAACTCTTAAATTTGAAATTACAATTGTGCCGCATACACTAAAATAAAACTGTAGATAAAATGCTTTACTTCAGCAATTTGCTGACTTTAAAATCTGTTTTAGAATTCCACTGATAAATAGTATTTAAAAACACATTAATTCTATTTTAACCAATGGAAAATGAAAACACTATATTTACCTTGGTTAAAATTTTTCTTTACTGCAATATTAATTTTGAAAGTATTATTGGAGAAAAGCCAGAACTATGAAGATCTGCCATTTGCTTCTAAGTGGAAAAAAAATTGAAACTAGTTATCAGCATTAAAACAAATTCTGTGCTGGTGGTGAGCTTCAGCATAGGGTGCACACTGTGGTATCTGCAAAGGTCGAACCCATTTGGAGAAGTTTACAACTGTTTTGAATGCATGAAACAATATTTTCATAGTATTTATAAATATATCATACAATACTGTTTCCTGTTATGTCATATACCAATATGGCATTGTACAACAAGCACAATACCATCTGATTCTTACAAAAGTGAATCATTTAAACAAGTCAGTAAAATAAACGGTAGTACCCGCTTTTTAGGCATACAGATTGTAAAACAAGTTTCCTTTGATCATTTTGCGTAGCAACAGAGAAGTAAAAATCAAACAGGAATTAAAATGGCTAAATATGCAAGAAATTGATATTCACAGTGACATGGCTGCACAGAATGCAGTATTCTATGCTTATTCTTTCCATTTGCTGAATTTCAAGATAAAAAGCACTTGTTTCCTACAGGTTCACAAAAACAGCATAATAACAAGAACAATCAAAGAGAATGTAATGTAGGCGTTAGTTGAGATTAACAAACTATGGCCCAGTGTCTGTCCACTGCAGAACAGCTCTAGATCCAAACAGTGGTCACAGAGACCATTTCACATCTTTCCTAACACAGAAGCCTTCTCAGAATCCAATACTTTAGAGAAAGATTCTTTCCTTTCACTTAACATCCACATGAAGTATCACATCTAGTCCATCTTTTATGGCCAAATTTAATGTCACTACAAAAGGAAGCAAACTGGACGACAGTCACATGTATTAGCATCTATAAAGCTGTAATGGATGAAGGTATCTAAGTCAGGGGTTGAAAAATCTTTTCCTTAACAGTCTTAACCAGATGAAGTTGCTGATGACCCATTTATTGATGGTTTTCGAGGTCTACTGGCAAAGGAAGATTGGTGGTTACCACTGGGGCTGTTGCTGGTTCCATTCATAGTACTGGAAATGTGAGGGAACTGTGGGTGAGGAGACTGCACTGGAGTGCTGGGGCTGGGCAAACAGGAAGAAGTGGAGGGGACACCTCCAGCTGGGCTGCTGGCCTTGTCACTCCCAGAGTCACTTTCTAGCTCTCCAGCATGTGTCAGTCCATCTCTCTGGTGACTCATCTTCATTCTTTTGCAAGTTGGCCGAACTCTGTATTTCAAAGGTAGTGGGCCATTCTGCAACATTAAAAGGAAAAAGAAAAACCACTCAATTCTTTATATGCACTGGACCAACACAGCCTCTGGGTAGAGAGCTACTTACTCTTCTCCAGGTATAAATGTAGGCAATGTCCATTAGTGTGTAGTAATCCTTTAAAGGCTCCTCTTCATACATGACATCAATCTATTGAAATATAGTTCATGTATTCAGTGACAAAAGAACAAAGATAAATACGTATGTTTTTGTCATCCAAATCTAATCCCAAATGCTTTAAAAAACATCTTCACCAATCATTTTAAGAGGTATCTTAAACTTTGGCACCAAATTTAAAATGTCTCTGTATTGCTTAAGGTCCAGAATAAAAAAAAAATTGAAAATTGAAAATCTACATAAACTGTATGAGGTAGGTACCTGGAAAGTATTAGGTATGTCCATTTTACTCCTCAGAAACTTCCTCAAGTGCATCACAGTCATTGCTGCTGGGCATCGGAGGTACCTTTTGTCATTCACCTAGGAGAGCACATTTACAAAAGTAATTTTTTTTCCAATTCCTAACTTTCAGGTAGAAAAAAAAAGCCTGAATTACCTAAATATGATAAAAAAGGTACTAATATACCAAAATGCAACAACTCTCAGCTAGCTACATTTTGGATTTACTATTAAAAATACTAAGTCAGCAAACTCCAACCACAACATGGTCATTTACTATCATATAACCCCTTACTATCTAAAGGACAACATGACATCTGCAGTGTCCCCCTTGTATCTTTGTTGGATAGAACATACCTCTTCCTTAGGCTTCTCTTTGTTT
Source organism: Apodemus sylvaticus (assembly GCF_947179515.1). Classification (NCBI taxonomy): domain Eukaryota; kingdom Metazoa; phylum Chordata; class Mammalia; order Rodentia; family Muridae; genus Apodemus; species Apodemus sylvaticus. The sequence goes on from NC_067485.1 coordinate 62,937,102, forward strand.
ACTTTCCGATCCAATCTAAGAGAGAGAGAGAGAATTACTGGTGATACAAAGGCCCTGGCACCCACAGGGGCATGAAGTAGCTTCCGAGAGCTCACCTGCTCTGATCACAGAACTCGATAGACAAGCTTATTATCTCATCATCAGTTATCATCCGCTTCTCCTCGTCCGCGACTTCTCCTCTGTCTTCATTGGAGCCATTGGCAGCTACAAAGATAGTTTGAAAGTCAATTTTAAAAACTGAATATTTTGCCTATAAAAGGATAGAAGGGATAATTGAAACACAATAATTTAAATTACAAAATAGATTTTCTTCCCCACATAAAGTGTCCTTTGCCCCCACAAGTTTACCATCTGCTGAAGGGTGAGCTGCGTAAAAGTCTCTTCTTCTCTTCATCTCATCTGAAACATGTGAGAAGGGCAATGTGGGAATTTGCTGCAGCGGGTAAAATCAACAACTTAATAAATTCATTAAATCAGTTTACTCACTTTTGAAAAGCCCTGGAACTAATTTGTATACAATATCTTGAAGAGTTTTATCTGACCTGAAAAAGTAAGAATCAATTAATATAGCAAAACTAGAACTGTTCCTAAGTTTGGGTGTTTCAGTTTTGAGGCATTCTTGGCTGTGACAGAGTGTCAGAGAGCTCTGCTGAGAAAGCCAGTGAGGCCTATGCAGCTGTTCTCCACCCTGCAGATGCTCTGGAGTTGGTAATTAACTCTTCACAGCCAAGAGTCAAGAGAGGTAGGCCTTTCATGTAACACAGGGAATTCTAACTCTCACTAGTAAGAATAAAGAACATGGAAGTGTTGGGGAAAAAAAAAACCCTAATCTTGTCTGTCATTAAGTCAATAAAGCTATGCACAAAAAAAGGAAACTAACTCAGTTTTAAAGGACACCTTTAAAATACTGAAATAAAACCAAACACTGTGTCTAAACACAGTCATTAAAATAACAAGAAATTAAAGTTCTGCCCCCTATAAAGCACACATATCAGGAATAAACGTCCTGCAAAGCAAAACCAGGGAGGCAGTAGCAATCCCCACCAGGGCACATCAGCATCTTCCTACCTTATGTTCAGGAGTGGTCGAGTTTTGTGAACTTGGACATCACAAATAGGACAATACTTGCTGGTCTCCAAGTAACGCACAATACATGTTTTACAGACTACAAATAGGAACATAAAAAGGTTTTGTGAGATTAGAAAGTATAGGTTAATAGTGTCAGAATGGAAAATTCAAGGATGGGAAATGACAGGGTATTTCTCAAAGTAGAAAAGTGAAACCAATTAATACCTGACATCTATACACTGCCTAATTGTAACAAATCACTACATATAAAAGCAAGTAAACCTCACAATTTGGAACTAACATTTCCAAGGAATGTGGGTGGTGCTAGTTTTAATGGCCAGGATGAGCTGTGAAATGTACAGACCCAAGACGGCAGGCTGACACTACTTACAGGAATGTAGACATTCTATTATGGTAGTGGCATCAATGAAGTACCCTCCACACAGGACACACATTAAGTGGGGATTTAGCTCAGTGATCTTGATTCTGGTTGTTCGATGCATTTCTGCCTGATAAAAGTTCCTGCAAGACACAAAAAAAAGTATTGGCTATAATTCAAAAAAAGAGAACTGAGATTATCTCCACAACTCCAAGTAACTGATACCCTGAAACGCCAAGCAGTTCATAAAACTTGTTTAACACTGTACAGCTGGACTCTCCCAACGTTTTCCACAAAAGGAATTTACTAATGAGATCAGAATAACCTCCACTGTTAAATGGTGTAAAAGGATCCAACTAAATTTACTTCTGGCCTCTCAGGTCACTCTGGAGTGAGATGAAAAGGTCTGGGATGGGGGCTGGGAACTGAGCAGCTTCTGGTCTCTTTCTTATAGCTGTGCTCCAGCTCCGCGGACCAGCACCACGCAGCTCTGCTGTGGCCACTAGGAAGCCGCTGCAGATATTTACTATTTACTTATTGATCTAAGTCTCCGAATTTACTGGGGAATTTCCTGTAGCACCTCTACAGTCAGAAACTTCGTGATTCTTGCTTCGATGGCTCAAGCAACTAGAACCTGGCAGGGCTCAGGCCCCACAAAGGGAAAGCGCTCACTGAGCCTCCTGCATCCCCGGCATTTCCGGACTGGGTGCCGAGGAAAGCAGCACCTCGTGGGCCTCGGCTGAGGCCTGGGCACCGCGGACACCGGCGGGACGTGAGGGGCGGATCCCCAAGTGCCCCGGGCTAGGTCTTGTTCCGGATTCGGAACTTGCCTCTGTTGGGGTTTCCATAGCAACTTACACTTACACTTGGCATCCGGCCACCGCTGCAACTCTGCGCTGAGCTGGCCGAGCCCAGTCTCTGCGGGCGTGCGGGGTGGCGGACGCGGGGGTGGGGTGGGGGAGGGAGTGGGGGTAGGACGCAGGGTGCCGATCCTCTGGTGACCGCCACCACAGTCCCAACCCCAGAGAGTGCAGACACTCTCCGGGTCTCTTCCATGACCACTGGGAAGGAAGAGCTACTTTTTCTTCTTGTCTTTTTCTGGCTGTCCTGTTATCAATCGGTATGTCAGAAATTTTACTTAAAGATCTTTTGAGAATTGCCAACTGTGCACTTGGCCCCTGCCCGGCAAGACTGGAGTTGCAGAGACGGTTATTGAACTGAACTTCTAGGGCTCCTTCTCTAATAAGTCCTCCAGCAGATTAGATGAGCCAGGCAAAGTTTTTGGAAGGGCTTAATACAGAACTTCCATTTGAATAAACTATGCTAGAGGCAAGAAAAACTACTTTAGTGGGTGGTATAGTGACAAGGAGCAAAGAGGCAGTTGAGTCCAGCCCATCTATCCCCAAAGCTAAATGTAAAGATGGGGGTGGGGAGGGCAAACGTCTCTTCTCACCTAACTTCCACACAATACTCACAAGATGACATGATAATCCCAACAGATACATTTTAGAAACTCACAGTTGAGACCTGTCAGCAACACCACATCAGAAAGTACTCAGGGAAGCCAGTTACCTGTGTGGGATGTCCCTCAGTTACTACCCTTTTTATTCATTACAGAATCTAAACCCAGACTGGCCTTCTACACCTGAGTGAAGTAAAGCCTCAAAGCTGCCTGTAATGAAAAATCTAGGAACTTGCATAATTTGCAATAAAATGCACCTGGGACTTTAATTCTAAGGAAAATTTCATACAGAAGGTGGAAATAGCAACCAGCAAAGCCCAATGGCTGGAATTAACTAAAGATGGTCCAGACTCAAAACAGGCTTCTCTGAAAGTGACTAGGTGGCAGCCAGGGACTTCAATCAGTGAGCTTCTTTGGATCACTTGTTTGGAATTCTGTCAACAAATAGCATCAATCTAAGTAAAGCAGTTGAGAAGGTATAGATGAAATTATGCCTCTAAAAAGGAGCAAGATGTAGTTTTAACCATACTTAGTAATTAAAGAAAACTCTCCTTGTGAAACCACAGGCTCTTTCCTAAGGAGCAAGGTTGATTTTCTGCCTATGAAAGAAGCCATATCCAATACTCACACCACAGGGCTGTCTCTGCCTTGCCTCCTCCCCAACCCCCATGGTACATTCTATTCTATAAGTGCACATGCTAACCCAAAGAGCAGTCAAACCTCAACACAAGGGGAGCACTAGTTAATTCTCTTTGAACATTTGAGTCACATGGATTGCCCAAAGCCTTCAAATTCACCTTAAATTGTAATTCACACAACTGTCCTCCCTCAGATGAAAATAATTTGGCTCTATTCCTACAACTATTAATAAAGCTAATCTATCACTTTGTTATTGATACAAACATCAATTCTTCATCATTTTATCCTACTGGATAGTACTGACAACCTCATGAAGACTTTCTAGAATGTTTGGTGAGACTTAAGAAACAACCTCTTGCACCACAAACTGCCTATAAATCATAAAAAGGAAACATAAAAGCATAAAACGCTGAAAACACTCAGCAGTCAAAATATAGCTTAGTCAGTTGGAGCTGTCAGTTTTGTGTTGGAGGCCTTACACTAGCAACATCAATATGAAGGAAAACAGAAGCAGGCTCTGCTGTTAACAGTCAGCTGGACCACTGCACCCTAAGAAATGCCAATGATCTCCTTAATCCCACTTGGGTCTCAGTCTGGGAACAGTTGGAGGTGACGACTGAGGGCAAGAACTTTGCCTGTTTGAACACTTAACATACATTCAAGAGCTCAATGGTAGACTGTCAATGGACTAGTCAAATATATCCAGATGCTTGCATGCCTTCCAAAAGTTTGTATGTGATTATATTTGAGTGTCTACACATGCATACACAATCTTTTACATACTTTTAAAGATATTAAAGTATAATTTGCCCTCTCAGATTATTTCAAATATTTCCCTTTCATAGAAGACATAGAAATAAATACGATTTACTATAGATCACAAATATATTATACATTAATAATTTTACAAAAAAAAAAACCCAACCTCTTGATTGATTCTCCTTCATCTCCCTAGTCCTACTTGAGACCCAAATATTCTACATTGTCTCAGAACTTGGTTTCACTCATGCGGTTAACAGTTAACATCCTCTAGTATCAAGTCTTCACTACGTTTTCCATGTCCTGAAAGGTTGTGGGGATCTCCTATAAAGACAGCTTGAGCTACCATCACACATCTGCATTTGGGTGATTATGCCCGGAATCTTGCCTATTTTAAGAGAAGGGGTTAATGCTCAATTCTCTTTCAGATATTGAACCGTGACCACTAAGCCCACTAAATCCTTTTATTGCAATTGGGAATGATCAAAGTCTCTCTCCTTGTTTATTTCCAATTATTAACTGTAAAGCTCTGGGGAAAAGATCATGCTCCAGCGCTGTCAAGTCCAAATGACTACGTAAACATAAGCAATCAACGCTTAGTGCTCCTTCCCCGAAGCATCTCCTTACTACCTGACCTATTCTGACATTTAGCAAAATCTATAAAATGCAATGGACCTAAGTCTCAGCTCATCCCACAGCAAAGGGGAAAGTTGTAGTGTCTTCGAGGGAAAAGAAGAAGAAGAAAAAAGGAGGGGTGAGAAGTGGAGAGAGAAAGGGAGCTTCAGCAAGGCTAGCGTCCAGTCGCCGTCTTTACTCCAAAACAAAGCTCTAAATTTCAAATGCCCACCTCCCAGAGAGCTCGCCCCAAGTACGTATGGAACCCCCGTCCACGACTCCCAACAAATACCACCTTGAAAACTTTACCCTTTCCAACACAAATGCACAAGACCTTGGAAACAACTGGGAACCGCCATCTTACTAGCCATCCAATTTCACACAAGTGTCCCTCCAACTTAAGTTAATAACATTTTTGTCGGGGCTCCCCCCAGCCTAACATCCACCTCGTCGGGATCGCTGCCCCCCACAGTACCCATCCCTATAAAATGGGGGCGTTCCCTGGAGGTTCAAAGACCTCCAGAGCCCTTTCTTCGGGAGAGGAGGGAAGCCACCGGACCCAGGCAGCGCCTGATCTCAGGATCCCGTCCCCGTTTCAGCAAAGTCTACCTCTCAACAAAGGGCGCAGCGGCCGCGGGAGCCGCGCAGGCTGGAGACACAAGTGCCGCTCTCAGGGACCATGTGCGGCGCGAGGGTACCGGGGGGCGCTCGGGGGAGCGGGGAACTAAAACGTGGGGCGGCGCGGCGCTGCGCGGCGCGGCCGGGCGCGGGCGGCGGCTGGAGCGGCTGGAGCGCGGCCGGGCGGCGCTGGTGCGGGCTGCAGGGCGTCCGGCGCCGCGGGAGGCGGCGGGCGCGCGGGCGCGCGGGCGCGGGGCGCGGGCCGGTTGCCCACGCTGTCAGCGCCTCCGCCCCCCCCCCCTTCCGCGCAGCCCCGACCCCCACCAGTCCCCGGCCACGGCCCGTCGGCGCCTCGCCTCCTACGTACCCGGAAAGAGCGGCCGGCGCGAGGCGATCTGAGCGGGCGGAAAAGACAATGAAAGTTAAAAGTCGTTCAGCAGAAAATGAATGCGAGCCAAGCGGCCATCTTGGAGCGAGCTGCCGCCGCCGCTGTCAATGGGCACCGAGCGCGGCCAAGAGCAGCCACGGCCGCCGCGCTCCGCTCATGCCGCTCCCCCGCCGGCCTCCTGCTCGCGCGCCGCGGCCTCCTCCTCCCGCGCGGCCTCCTCCACCTCCGCGCGGCCTCCGCCGCCGCCTCCTCAGGGCCTCTCCTCCTCCTCGGCGCAGCCGCCGCCTCCCGGCCGCGCTCGGGGGAGGGCGCGCAGAGGGGCCGAGCTGTATTATTCTGCGGGGCTGGGAGGTGTTGCTAAGCCTGCGCGGGGCTCCCTCGCCAACCTCCCCATTGTCTCTCCCGGTCTCAGCCTTTAATACTACGATTATTATTTCAGACTCGCGTGGGGGAGGCGGACGGGCGGGGGGCGCCGTGTGCTTGCGGGCGGGGAGGCGGGGGAGGGGAGGAAGGATGAGGAGGGGGAGGGGAGGGTGGAAAAAAATGCACCGCTGAAGGCAGAGTGGAAACTGACACCGGCTCCAAAATGGCTCGGAGTCCGCCCGCCCCCTCCCCCCGCCCCCCGCCGGGTCACGTGCTCCCCTCATTCCTTAAGGGCGGCCTGGGAATTAGTGTCGGTGTAGTCGGGCCCGTGGTCGCCCCCTCCCCTCGCAGCGCGCCGCGCGCCCAGCCCCCCTCCCCTCGCAGCGCGCCGCGGCCGCGACGGCGGCATTTCTCCACAGCGCCACACGCCGAGAGCGGCCCGCTCGGCCCCGCACGCCGCCCCGCCCCCCCCGCCATGTCTCCCGCTCGCGGCGCACACGTCCGCGGGGCCCGCCGCCGGGGGCGCCCGGCCGCTGCCCCAGCTCGGGCCCCGCCGAACCTGCGCCGAATCGGGCCCGCGGAAACAACGGCGGCCGCCCCGCCCGCTGGCGGCCGGGAAGAGGCGCGCGCGGGGAGCAGCCGGGCTGGCTCGGCGCGCGGGGAGCAGTCGGGCGGGCCGGGCGCAGGTAACGGCCTTCCCTGCAGCGAGCAAGGCTCCCCGCACACCTTTCCCGCGGCACTTAAGCCGGGGTAGGTAAGGCAGGCGTCCCGAGCCAACGCCGGTCAGATCTGCTTTGCACACTCAGTCGTCAGTCACACAAACTCCAAACAGAATACCGCCCTTCTTGTGGGAATACCAGCTCATTTATTCAGGGTACACACTTTTGATAGCGCTTGAAAACGCTCAAGAAAGAAGGAATGCAAGGTTAATACTGAAAACTCAAATGCTTAAGAGTTTCCCTCTTAGCCATTTCACATATGTAAAAAAAGTGTCAAAATTGATGGTTGGTCTAACTTCAAAAGGGAGTTAGGATTTAGGTCTTCCATCCAGCTCGCCCGAACGATGGTCCTGCAGGAGACAAGGCGCATCTGGTTTTCCTCTAGGCTCCTGGGGTCATCAGCCTCCCCAAATTACAACTGAGTCGCTCTCTCCAGGCTTTTTGAAGCATCCTTAAGTTTCCCCACCAAGTCCTAAAAGATGTACAATCATGTCACAACTTGGGGAGACAAGTAAGGAAGCACCCAACTCTGAAGCAGCTGCAAGAAAGAAAGTCGCAAGAACACCTAAGGGGTCTAGGGGTTCTAACCGCTCTGAAGCCACTTCGAAGAAGAGCTTCTCCTACTGGATCTTGTCTTCCAATCAAGATTCAAGTTCTAATTAAAAGAGAATTTCTAACAAATTTTTTTTGCAGGCAGAACATCTAAATTATGTCTCAACTTTTTCTAAGGAAGATTATGATTCACACACATTTTCTAACTTTCAAATTTCGCTAATATTTACTCTGAAATAACTACAGAGGTCTTTGGAACATTCACTTTCATCCAAATTTGTAGGGATGATCTTCATTTAATTGGTAAGAAATTCGTTGTCATATCCACCAATCAACGAAGTTTTTAATTTCTTCAGTTTTACCCTGACAATATTAACAGTTTTAAGAACTTCTGTGTACTTTCCCTTTATAGGGTACTTTAAAACTCCTGCTTAAAGCTCTGGAAGTTTTTATTTGTGAAAGGCATTTTAAAATCCATGCTTTTACTTTTGCCCCGTTTTATTGAATCAGAGGCATGATGGAATGAAGGAAAGTATGCTGAACTCAAACTTTAACAAGTTATGTTTAAATTAGGAAGACCAGCAAATGCAGGCTACTGGAGATGTTACTATATTACTTTTAAAAGTGAAGTCTATGTTAAATTTCTGCTTTCCAGTCTCTCTTGGCCATTAAAACCTAAACCAAGCTTCACAGTCTGATGATGGGAAGATCACATTTTAAAGTTTCCATAACAGCTCTCAAATGCCCATTGAAAGAAATGTTTAAAGATCCTAATACTGTACCTGTAACTGTTCCATGCTGCAACTAAAATTAATCTCTGTGTAGGACTGGGAATCACTGTTCTATGGAAGAAAAAAATGTTTGTTTATATAAAGGAAATTAAAACTTTTATTTCACAGTTTTTAGACAAAGATCTATACATACCTCTACATTTAAGGTCAACAAATATCCAGGTCGGTACATCTTATGAAGTTGGTTGGTCTAAAACAACACAAAACATCAGTCTTTAACTCTAACCTAAAAAAAAAAGTTCCTCTAAATCCCTTTACAGAAGAACTTGTTATCTTTACCTTTATCTGATACTCCAAGCGCCAAGAAACATCAGTTATATGAGGGAGAGATCTTCCTATACTGAAAGACAATGATAATTTTGTAGTATCTACTGAACAACTTTCAGGATCTACTCAATGGTGTAGATCCTTTCTCTCCTTAACTCATTCCACTCTGAACTTAAAGACTGTTGAACTTCAAGTTCAAAAGAGTAAAAGCACCCCTACTAAGATCATGTCAGACTCTATCGTTTGAAAACATTAGCTTAACTTCAATTGTCCCACTTGCCCTTTGGACCTTTATTTTGGGTCAGGATCCCAAGTTTTTGGCCCTGTTCTGTTTCACCCCAGCACACACCATTCATTCCCCAAGTGAAGTGCCCCAGCGTGGCCTAATGTGGCACCTACCTTCCCAGGAGGATTTCTAGAGAATTCTTATTATTCTGGGGAAGGAGAAGGGAAAGGAAAGAAAACATTTTTACAAACAGCTGGAAATGGGGGGTGGGGTGGGTACTATTGTTAATTTAAAAGTTTAAAGTAAGTAACCTGATACTCCGTGCAAAACAGTTCTATTCGCTCTCTGTCAAATTTACAATCTTCTAAATAAGTGCTGGAGGGATGGAGGGGAAATAAAGCAAGGTTTAGTCTATCTTTGAAAACTGAAATTACAATCACAAAGATACCACTTCAAAGTCACTGGGCATTTAGATAAAGCCTGTACCTTAGAGTTGACTGGTCAACTTGGTGCTTTCCTGCCTCCAGTATATAAGTGGCCGCTGCCGCGTGACAATGCTTTAAAACCACTGGGTCGATATGTTTCAAGTCTGGGTGATCTAAAATAAATTAATTGCTAATGATTACAAATCCTTTAGACCCCTGTTTCTAAGAGGAATATTTGGTTTTGGTAAAACTTCCCTTTTAGAAAAGATAACAAAAATTCAATTGTAAATGGATGAGATGAACAAGGTCAATTGCAAAACAATAAAGAGAATACATCAATAATCTGCTGCCAATCTCTTTTCAATTATCTTCTTTTATTTCATCTTAATTTAAAAAAAAAAACCTCAAAGAAGGGGGGTGGTTGCTGGATGGACTGAAAGCAAAGGAGAAACTGAAGGTAGTTTACACAGTGTAAATTTCAAAATGAACAACTTTCAAAAGATGACATTTTAGAGCAACTGGCTCCGTGAACATAAATACATCAAAGAGGCTTGACAGGAGGGCATACATTAGCATGCACAACAGAAATGTCAAAATCCCATTAATATCCTCAAGTCTCCCCGCCCCCACCCTCACATATACACACACACAGCTCCGAGATGAACCCAGGTAGGTGGTGGTAAGAATTTTTTTTTGGCTTGAAGAACAGCTTCCACTTTCATACTTTTTGTCCCAAGTGTCTAGTATGAAACTGGGGGTGGGTGGGGAGGGAGGATACAAGGAGTTCTGGAATGTCTTGATAGATTTGAGGAAATTATCTAGAAGTGATTTGTCTTAAAGTATGCTCTTAATCCATAATCCATTATGACAATTGGATTCTGCGACCAGACATTTTAAAGTCTCTCTTCCTGGTAACTGCTGCAGAACAAAATATTATGCACCCTACTTGAAGGTTCTGGGCTAAGAACCTGGGCTTGACACTCTGAACGCCCGTGCTGGAGTGATCCGGAGGTGTTCTCTAGGTTGGAAAAATGTCAGTGATATTTGACCCAGCCATTACTTCGGAAACAGCCCCTTTTGAACCCCCTCCAGCCCAGCCTGGGGAGGCTGAATCATAGGACCTCCCCAGTTGAAGTCCAAGTGTCAAAACAGCCGCAGCCTCCCAAGAGGCTGCAAACCCCACACATTTAGGCCACAAACAAGACTTAAACGCGGCTTTACAAAGAACAAAGAGTCTGGCAGGGGAACCAGGCCAGGAGCGTAGAGCAGACCGCGTGTAGGTGCCCTGCGGGGACAGAGCGGAGCTCAGGGCCCGCTCGGGTGCCCACAGTCGGGCCGAGAACTGGGCGAAGCCCGGGGACTTGCCCGGGCCGGAGCTGTGCCCAAGGCGCCGGGGTGGCGGCTCTGCCGGGCGCCCCTCTGCCCAGGCCGCGGCGGCGGGCGAGCCGCTTACCTAGCGCGGCCTCGTCCGCCCGGGCGTCCAGCAGGCTCTGGAAAGCCGCCCGGAGGAGAAGCGCGAAGGCGTTGGAGTCAAAGGAACCGGGATCCGCCAGTGTCTGGATGCCTCTCTGCACATATTCGGAGAGCTCCATTGTGAGCGCGCCGTGACCTTCGACACGCGCGTCACGTGACTCGGGACGCGCGCCCAGCTGATCGGGCGCGCGCACCCGCGGCTGGGCAGCTCGGGGAAGTTCGGCGACGGCTCGTGACGGTTCGGAGAGGTTCGGGCGGCGGCTCGGGGAGGTTCGGGAGGGTTCGGGTGAAGCTCGGGCGGTGGCTGGGCCTCTCGCCTCAGCGGCGGTGCGGGCCTCCGGAGGCACGCGCCGGCCTTTTCTACGGTCTCGGAGCGGCTGGCCTCGGCCGCGGCGAGCGCGGACGTCCATTGGACCCTCTTGGCGCTCACCTGGGACCACACCCGCTCGGTCCCCACTGGGCCTGCGGCCCAGAGGCGCGGGGATCCCGGAACCCCGCCCCGCGAGTGCAGCCAGAAGCTGGGCTTCGGGACTGCCGGAGACTGAGTGCGTGGGTTAACTCGCCAGCCTGACCCGCAGCGCTGCCCTTTTGTGAGGCTGAGGACTTTTTAAATATACCAGTTTTGCCTTGTCTTTGTCACTTCAGGAATATGGCAATAGATTTCTGCGTGATGTGCACAAGACCCAGGCATAAAGAGCGGGTGTGCGCGCACCCCGTACTTAACAATTGGGAGATTAATAAATTATTCATGAACATATTTGACAGGATTATTAAAAACGTTTATATGCTGCTGAGAATAAATACCTTTCGAAAGCACTCTGTCATATAAATTCTGTGCTCCGAGGCTCACTACGTCCGTGGCGTTAATTACTCAATAGAATCTTCGTAAATATATCTAAAGTACGATTAGGAATGGCAAGATCTTTAGTATAAATGAATTACTTCTTCTGAAACTCATAACTTCAAAGACAAATCCTGTATAAAGTTTAACTTCCTCCTCTTTTTTTTTTTTTTTTTTTTTTTTACCACGAAGTTGGTTTAGGAGAGCAAGACTAGTTCTTCGTTAAGAAAACCACGAAGTAAGATACATTAGACATTTTTTTCTTTAATTAAAAGAGTTTGAAAACTTAAAAAAAAAAAAAGGTTCCAGTTTTGGAAGGATGGAGAAAAGGACCATAGAGCAAGAATTGTCTTTTTACTTTCCCAGAGCAAGGGCAGTTTCAACTTGAAATCCCTTTGTTTTTCCTAATTTGGGTGCTTATTTGTGGGGGGAAAGATTATTAATGAATAAGGTCAGCATGTCAGTGTCAGGATGTCACGTTGCACGGTGTCACGTTGGACAGTACCCCACTTCACAGTAACAGGAAGCAAATAGAGTGCTTTAACGGGCGAAGTTGAATAGCTCTGCTCAGCCAAACTTTCCAAAGCACGTGCAGTCCCTTCTCTAGGTGAGAACTCACCAGCATGGCCAGCTTAGAAGTCTCCCTAGGGATTGCATGGAACAAATACCTATTAATTATGCTTTTTCTTTCCCCCTCTCTACTTCTCTGCATCTTTTTTAACCCTGCCCCCCAAAGACAATTGAAAATATTCAAGATACTTGATTTGCATAGGGAAGGAATATTTTACAGGATAAATTATGGTAATATTAACAACACTGAAACATTCTCTTTATTATATATTTTATGATCACTGAGTGTTACCACTCAGAATTTGAGTTGATAGCTCTGATCATAGTTTACTATCAAAAAATGAAAAGATATATAATGTGTGAGCACGGGCTTTTTAAAGCTGTTTAAAAAGAGAATAGTGAACAAATGGTAGTGAGTTTGAGGGCATAAAAGCTAGGCAATTCACAATGCTCAGTTCCTCTTATAGCCCTCACATTAGGCATGCCCATGTGCCAGTATTTACAGGGCACTTGTCTTTTCTGTCTAAATATATTCATGAGATAGGCCTAAGTAATGGCTACATTTCCAGCTCTCCCCCAAAAATTTAAACTATGGTGGTTTTTTCATGTTAAAAATTAGATTTTCTTATAATAGGTAGATTTTCCTTTATTCCCTTTGGTGAATATTTCATTTAATGAACATATGTGCCTCTGGCAAGCCCTTGCAAAATGTAGAAACATGATTATTAAAAAACATGCTGTAGACTTCTTTGGCCACAGTCATAAAATCCACACATTGTATATTGTAAGAAAAACCGAATAGCTTCTGAAAGTGAACAAGCAAGTTCTTAAACCTTTCTGCTTCCATGACTGAAACAAGTCATGAAACTTTCATTCAACTTTGCAAAGTTTTGCCAACTCAAAGCCCATAGATTGTATATGACCTCAAAGGACATTTTAAAAGAACAGTTTGGGGAGCTGAAAATAACAATATTCAAGCATTTTCATGTCAATAATGTCTCTTGCCTTTATTGTTACAATTATTGAAGTATCAGGTGCTGATGAATTTGTTTTACTTTTTAAGAACCTAGAAGTTTTTCAAGAACTAAAAAGTATTTCTTTAAACAATGTTGTAGAGTTTCTGAGTATACTGCATCCTTTGAACAGGCTGTTTTAACACCTTAATGTTGGCTACTGCATTGTCATTACAATGACAACTGGCCAGAGCTTCAATGTGATCCCTGTGGTCAGCCTTCCCCAGTGTCCTTATTGCTGTATTATGTTAGGTTTATGAATTAAAAACCATTTTTAGGTAAGCAAATACTTTTTGCTTTCATGCAAAGCAAGCTGAGAGACGTATGTCTTTAAAGAGTTCATTGGACATCTGTGGGCAGGAAATCAAAACAAATGCCTAAGAGATAGCTAGAGGTTTGAAGAACACAGTTAAGAGGGTCTGCCCATTTGATTCCCACCCATCAAACAACCCGTTCATCTTCTAGGGATAGAGAAGGCAGAAACAAATATCTAAAGGCTACCTAGACAAAGGAACCCATTTTGCTTATTACTCCCAGTATGGTTTCTTTGATAATTATAATAAGCTCTTGAAAAATTCGCTAATGAAAATAGTATTTTTTTAAACCATCCTTACCACAACTGGACAGTTGGAAGGAATATTTAACCAAGTTATACATGACCTTTGGAGAATTTAGGTCAAAAGCATTTCAATGAAGTTTATAAGTCCTATCCATATGCATTTATTCTATTAAGTGTCTAACTTGGAGGGGCACAGTTGGGACTAGGAATTCGAATGGTCAGGTTTGCACACTCAAGACTATAGAGTTCCAGTGATCTGAACGTTAACGGAGACATTAAAGCTTTTTCTTTTTCTTTTTTTTTCAGAGTTAAATACAAAAGGAAATCTCAACTTCCAAAATGTTCATTGCTACAATAATTATTTAGATATGTATAAATTTTCTCAGTGTAATCTAGCTTAGTCTTTATGTATAGATTTGAGAACAAAATGCAAATTCAGTTCAGTGGAGTCAGAGTCATGATGGGAGGGAAAGTGAGAGCTGAGATAGCCCAAAGACACTAGGACCCGGAAGTGGAAACCCATGATAACACGCTCTCTGAAATGCTCAGAGAAGTCATCATTATGGCATTGCACAAGCATTTTGGGTTTTCTCTTGGAAATTTTACTTTGAGATATTGAGATTAAACACTAAATGGCTCCATTTTCATTTAAATGAGATCTTTCAACATTTCATACCATTTTCTCCTTTTCAATGAACACATATAAAGTAGTAAAAACTTGAAATTGAACAATAAGGAAAATCAAATAGTTTAGAGCCAAGATTCACAAAGGCTAGATAATCATGCAGCTAAGCAATTCTTTTTCTTTTAAAGGAAATATCTCAAGACCTGTCCTGAAGAAAGGGCACTAATTTTGTTAAAACTTTGTAAATAGAGAATTCTATAGTCAAGATAGTGACAAGAAATCTTTGGCATGTCTGAAGTGAAATGTTAGCGCTACCATCACTGGAGCCTTGCCATGGTTGTGTCAGCTGCTAGTAAGGACGAGATGAGTGTAAAATCAAAGGGACATGCAAGAACATCAGGTTACATTTGTTTGTCTGTCTGTCTGTTTGTTTGTTTTTTCAAGACAGAGTTTCTTTGTGTAACAGAGCCCTGGCTGCCTGGACTCACTTTATAGACCAAGTTGGCTTCGAACTCACAGAGATCTGCCTGCCTCTGCCTCCTGAGTGCCAATATTCAAGGCACGCACAGGTCACCAGGAGCAACTGCAAGTTACTTATTTTCAAGTCTTTGTAATTAATCAGTCTAGAAAATAAGCAGCATCTTTTAGACAGATTCCTTGCATATTACTAAATTTTTCTTCCCTTTAGGGCTTCAGGGTACAATCAGAATGAAGGTCTGAGCTTTTGCTTTGCAGCAGAGTCGTTAAGAGAGATGGGAGTATCTGAGTCACACGTGCCAAAGTTATGAGAGAGGAACGAGGAAGTGTGTTGTGAGAAGGAAACAGGAATGAACAACTGTCGTCTGTCAAAAGACGAAGGTGGACTTCAATGTAAAGGCGAGGAAACTAGGAGGAAATGAAAGGGCATTCTAACATCATCCAATGAGAAAAGAATGTCCTGGATTCTGATTCTTGGAATTTCAGCACAAAATGAAAACACTAATGCGTCTTCAGAGTCACCAAGTGGCCTAGGTGACTGCAACTTACATTTTTTTAAAAAATAGATTGTTAAAAGGACGTTTACCTTTGAAACAACATTGTTTTTATCTCCCTCACCAGTGAACAGCTGTGATGGTCAGGAGACGGTCAATCATCTAGCAAATTCTATTAAATAGATTAAATAGGCTATTTAGCCGATGAACATAGGTCCTCAATAACAGGGCTCTTTCTCTTCTCTCTCTCTCTCTCTCTCTCTCTCTCTCTCTCTCTCTCTCTCTCTCTCTCTCTCTCTCTCCCTCTCCCTCTCTCCCCCCTCTCTCTGAATTATAAAAACCCCACCTTCAGCGGCCAATGGCATTGATTTGGTGTCAGTTCGAATGACCCACGGTTCGGCTGAAAGAAGGTTAAAGGGTTAAAATGAAGCTCAGACATGTGGAGACAAGTCCATGCTGACAGATGTATCACATTCCTCACATGTCCAGCCTGTCCATTACATTGTTAGGATATTTTTAAGAAGTGAGGGAAAGGAGGAGAGAAATTAACAGTATGGATGAAGGTGTCAGAGGGAACGAAAAGCCCTTTACCAGGAGGAAATCAAAGAGGTTGCTTTTTTTTTTCCCTTCACACTCTCAGTTCAGGACTTCCTTAGCTGTACTGGTTCCACAAGGCACCATGGTAACATTCCAGGTGGATGGGGCCATGTTGAGAAGCCAATTTCCAGGTGTTCCACCTTTCAACAACAGCAGGGGCTTTCTGACACCTCTTCGCTTCTAGATTTAAAACTGATTCTAACTATATTTTCTCTGGCCTCAGAAATTAGAATTTTGGTCAGATCCATGAGTTGCAGCTAACACACACACACACACACACACACACACACACACACACATACACACACACACACACACACACACACACACACACACGCATGGACTATGCTAGGTAATTTGATTGCCGATAGCAATAATTTTTAAAGTTTGTATTTTGAGAGCTTGCTTTTCATATATTAAAATTAAAATGTTTTAGTGTATAAGTAGCCTACATTCATTTTAATCAAAGGAAATTAACTTTCAAAGGCAAATGAAAGCAAAACAAGACGAGAAAGGGGAAAGGAATGTTTTATAGATTAAAACTCAGATAAATGAGAATCTGTCCTTGCTTATAAACTGCAAGAGTTGCCTATATGCACTTATCAAATGATACATTCCGGCAAGAAAATTACTTGTAGAAGGGATGGTTTGAATTAAATGCATTATAAACACTAAAAACACTATGCTAAATGTACTTTGAACTCACTTAAAATAAGCATTTAAACAAAAATTAAATTTTAAAAGAAACTGGGGCCATAGTTCAGCAACAGAACACTCTCAGAGTGTGCTCAAGGCCCTAGATCCGATCCCTAACACAGCTAAAAACAAACCGGCAAAAATGTTTTTAATGATTTTTATCATTAATGTTTTTATTATTTTAATGATTTAAAAAATGTTTTAAAATGATTTTTAAAGAACTTAGCAAAGAAAGGTCTAGGAAAAAAAGGCTTGTTTGTTTGCTGTCAGCATAGATGTGAGATTTACAAGTGAGCATGATTTGGTGGGTGTAAGACTCCGAAATGGGAGCCTCGGGCATGTAGAGCTGGCCGTTCCAGGAAACCACAGCCAGGGATGGATTTGACCCTGAGAGCCATCAGGGATGAACTTGGCAGCCATATATTCAAATTCATTTGTATCAGACTTGCTGAAGCCCCGCTCCCCCATTTTTCAAGCCAAACTTGTTTGAGATGTGGATGTTCTGGCATTCAGAGAACTTGAACTTGGCGACCCATAGAGCATCCATCACAAGGTCCTTACTCCGCAGCTTGAGGAAGATGGACTTGACCTCGCTAAGGTTTCCAGGGCACTTTCAAGCAATGTTTTGGAGCAACAGGTTGTATATGTTACCCAGGAGGCTGCTGTTGGCAGTAGATAAAAGTTTTATAATGTTTTGAAATACATTTATACTTTAAAATAATATTGGTTTAGAATTTAACATTTTATTTATGATTGTTGATGGATGTTATTTTCAACCAAATACATATTCTATTTCTCCTTTCAAAAGAAAACGTAGACTTGAAACAATTTTTATAAACAATTCAGCCCAAAAAATAATTTGGAGAAAGCTTAGTAGTCCCATTTTCTGACATTGCTTGTATAGATAGAGTTTTTCTGAACAATCTTTTCATCCCTATTATACTAACATCAAAAACCAAACATTTTTGTTGACTGTTGAGAAAACAAATACCATGAAAAGGATACACCTTTCCTACTGTTTCTTCCCAGGGGCTCATTTTTCCCCTCTTTGTTTTATTAGTTTAAGGTTCAAAATACAACATCCTAATTTTTTTCAAATGGTTATATTCTGAATTAGAATTATTTTCCTTGTGCTCCTGGAGATTTATCCAGGGCCATGTGCATGCTAAGTAAACACATCCCCAAACCCAGGCGAGAACTCTTTCTGCAAGCAGTTTCATCTGTATTTTAAGGAAAGAGGTTGGGTTGAGGCAAATTTTACAAAATCATTTCTTTTTTTCTTCTTTTTCCTGGAGCTGGGATCACACAGAGAGCCTTGCAGGCTGGGCACGTGCCTGCCAGTGAGCTACTTCGACGGGCCCATAAAATCTTTTTAATGTAATAAAATACCAAGAAAATATAGTTAACTGTTAACTAGGGTGAAACGGGGAATTGTATTATATAGTCAATTTAGTCCATGAAATTAGAAACTTGGGCCTCTATTCCGAGTATTTATGTAATTACTCAGCTCCTCAAGCCTTTGTGTATGTGTGTGCTGATAGAAGCAGGTCGTATTATTTGGAGTACTTTAAATTAATCAGAAAAATGACAATTTAAATCTTACTTACAGCTCTCTATAAAATGCAGGTCAAGAAATAAAAAGTGCACAGAATAATAATATGGTGGCTGGAAAGCGGGTAAATCCCAAATATTCTGAAGTTTCATACGCTTTTCTGTTTTAAAAACCAGTGGAGTTTATTTATTTATTTAGTTAGTCAGTTTTTCGAGACAGTCTTTCTCTATGTATTCCTAAGTATAATATATAAATATATGTAGATGATACATGGTATATAAAATATAGATAGGCCTAAGTATAAAATGTAAATGTAAATGTATTTCTTAAATAGTGTAAGAAAATTGTTGGGTTTTCTAAACTTGGGTTTGAAATTCCAGTTTCAGAGGATTCAGTGACCTCTTCTGACCACGTTAGGCACCAGGTATGCATGGGGTGCCCAAACACGCAGATGGCAGAGCACTCAAACACATAAAATAAAACAGATAAATCTGAATAAAAAAATTTCTAAAGAAGTCTTTCTTTTAGTAGCATGCACTAGAAATGTTGGGAAATACTGACTTTTTGATTGGTCAGTTATGACCGAAGGAAAAATATATTACACATACATTTTTATAGAGTTTGTAAAAGTTACCTTAGATTGTTTTGATAACAAAATGGGCATAAATAAAATATGGCATGTAATTTTTTGTGAGGCATTTTAACCAATGATTAAAGAGAATCTTCAAACTGATACTGTTAAATTAATTTACATTTCATTTTTTAATTCTTTATTTCTAAGTTGCTATGATCAATATTTGTCTGTTTGTAGAGACGGTGGCATTTAATGTTTAAGTTGAGTCATAATAATGGTCTGTTAAATTAAAATCAAGAGCAACTATAGGAAAGTAGTCATTTTGAAAGTAAACATCCTGCTACGAAAGGAGGGGGGTGGCGGGGCATGTGTCATAAGTAACAGACTCAAATATTTACCTCAGCCACAAGTGTCTGTCCATTGACATGAGTAGTTTAAAGGCAAGTTAATTGTATTTGCTTAAGCCTTTTTCTCTTAGTTCCCTTTATTAGAATTTTAGAAAATAGTATTCAATCTTGATCTGGTATCAATTTGCTACAGTATCAATATGGTTCCGACAGTGGTTTGTAGAAAAAGCCACGGAGAACAGGAATGGCTGACTCTTTGCTTTTCTTTCTGTCCACTTAGTTCCCATATATAATGGCTCTGAGACTAATTATATATTAATAAATGCTTAGGCCATAAACTTTGGCTTGTTCTCTGACTTGCTTTTATTATCACTTTTATTCTCACCTGGGTTCAGCTATATAGCTGATCTCATCTCTGTCTCCTTAGCAACTCTCCAGAGTTCTGACTATTTTCCAGAATTCTCTCTCAACCTGACAGATGTCCCACCTCCTATTTCCTGTCTCTGATCATTGGCCATAAGCTTTTTTATTGACAGGTGATACTTATATTCTCTCTACAGAGAGGTGATTCAGCGGTTTTAAGAGCGTGGTCTGCTCTTCCAGAAGACCTAGGGTTTGATTCCCAGCACCAGCATGGTGGCTCACAACCTTCTGTAATCCCAGGTCCAGGGTATTTTAGTTAGGGTTTCCATTGCTGAGAAGAGACACCATGACCAAGGCAACTCTTACAAGAGACAACATTTAATTGGGGCTGGTTTGCAGGTTCAAAGTTTCAGTCCATTATCATCATGGCAGGAAGTATGACAGCATCCAAGATGACATGGTGCTGGAGAAAGAGCTAAGAGTTCTTTATCTTGATCCAAAGGCAGTCAGGAAAAGACTGGCATCCTCGGGTAGCTAGGAGGAAGCTCTCAAAGCCCACCCGGACAGTAACACACTTCCTCCAACAAGGTTACACCTCCTAATCAGGCCACTCTCTGGGTCAAGCATATTTAAGCCACCACAGAGTGGATCCAGTTTCAGGACAGCTATGGCTACACGGAAAAGCTGTCTCAAAAATGTAAATAAATAAATAAATAAATAAATAAATAAATAAATAAAATAAAAATTAAAATTTAAGGAAGCTATTCTAACTCAGCCCTAAATGGGGTGTCTCTATCAAATACCTACCTTCAGTGTTCAGGAAGCTCTGCAGAAGAGGAGGCAGAAAGTGCCAAAAAGAGAGAGAAGACACCAAGCAAACCAGGAGCTCTAAACCAATATGGCCAAAGCGCAGATGAAGTCACTGAGACTGTGGCAGTCTGCGGGGGCCTGCAGAGGTCTCTGTTCTGACCTCCAGTTTCCCGTGTGTCTAAACAAGCAGGTTTCTTGTTCTCTTCGACTTTCCTCCGTTTGTTTGTTTTGTTCAATCCCGACCTGTTAGGTTTTGTTTTTGTTTTATTTTATTATTATCCCTTTGAAACCTTGACGTGAGAATGTGTGGTTTTGTTGGAGACTCAGTTGTGTCACGTGGTGTTTTACTGGAGTCTGTGTTATGGGAGGATGTTTTGTTGAAGCGGACATGTGAGAGGGCGTTTTGTGGTGAACATGGTGTTTTTCTGGAAGCTGCCTGGTGATATTTTGCTGGAGTGGACCGTGTGAGGCCCGGAAAGGGTATCAGTGTAACCCAACAGACAGTGACGGTGCCCTGGCATTGGTTGGCCTTGCTGGGCTTTGGGCTTTGCTGACGCTGGTGTTCGCTGACCTTGCCTTCTTCTCTCGTCTTCTCTTGCTGTAACTTCGTAGACAGAAACGCACCAAGGGACTCCTGGCCGTTTCTGGATGCTTCTTGCTACTCCAGCGGCCTCCTGTGGATGGACGGTCATGGTTTCTTCTGATCGAGCCATTACTGCTGACCCTTGTTTGGTGTTTTGCTGCTGGACTAGACTGCAGGCAATGGAAGATTGGAATCGCCCCAAGGAACTACTTCTAAATAGGTTCACATCCCCCTTGTCCTATTAACCATCTTCCTCCCCTACCTTTGGTCAATGGGCTTGAAGAGAGGTTGAAGAATTTAGGGTCCCTTATTAAAGTAGGTTTTAAAAAATATAAGCCTACAATACCCATTTATTTCTAATGAAAGACAGAGAAGGAGTGAATCAATGGGAGAGGAGATAGGAAGGGACCAGGAGTAGAAACATAAGGGAAACCATAATAAGGATATAAAAAATATGTATTTTAATAAAAGGGAAATATTTTTCAAAATAAGAAAAAAAGGAAAGCTATTCCACGGAATTGGCATTAGAATTTCAGACAGTTTTTATTTATGACAAATATTTTAAGTAAAAAAAAAAATGGTTATTAGGGAGCTCAGTGGTTAAGAGCACTGGCTGCTCTTCCAGAGGTCCTGAGTTCAATACCTGCAACCCCATGGTGGCTCACAGCCATCTGTAGTGGGATCCGATGCCTCCGCTACCATTCAGGTGTACCTGCAGACAATGCATTCATATAAATATATTTACAAAAATGTTTATTATTATAGGGTACAGATGATGTGTGTGGAGATCTTGTGCTATGCACCCATGTGGAGGTAGAGACCACCTGTAAAGGCGGCTCTCTCTTCCCCTTTTATGTGGATTCTGGTGCTTGCAGTCAGGTTGCAAGGTCTGTACTACTGAGCCATCATGTCTACTGGAATTTTAGTATCACATTCGTTTATTGATTTCTTTCTTTGAGTGGGGAGTGTATATGTATGTATACGTGGGCCCAGCATGCCATGTGTAGATACCACCCACTGGTGTGCGGTCTCTCCACGGTCTGGAAGCCATGACATATGCAAATGAGGGATGCACATGACCAATGAGGATGGGCGAATGCAAAAATATCCAAATCCCCCTTCTAACCCTATAAAACATGAAAACAAGAAGGTGGCCAATACAACTTTATACATTATAATGCCTCCCCTTTCTCTGAGTGAAGACAGCCAATTGTTGTTAATGACAACTGAATATTCAGTGATTTAATATTAAGGGAAATATAAAGGTTAAAGTGGTAATTTTTAGTGTTAGAGTTTATTTGCAGTTCTATGTAGAATATTGCTTTTCTAATAAAATAATCAGTTATGGCAAAATTTATCAAGAAGATATTTAGAACCTTTTAGACAACATTTATCCAGAGGAATAATCACACTTTGGGGGGATTTTTGTTTATTCGTTTGGTTGGTTGGTTTTTGAGACAGGGTTTCTCTTGTGCAGTTGTGGCTTTCCTGGAACTCACTCTGTAGACCAGCCTGGTCTCAAACTCGCAGAGATCTTCTTGCCCCTGCCTCCCCAGTGCTAGGAGGCACTACCTTGCCCAACAAATGATACTTTGTTTTTAAACAGGAAGACTTCCCTAGCTTTTCATTATAAGTTTATTTTTATGTTGATAAAGCTGAATTACCACAGTTACACAAATAAGTTACACAAATACACGTCACCTGAAGTCAAGGGACTTTCTGACATGGACCCTTTCATTAGGGGAGTGCCTGGCATATCGCAGATGCAGGCAGGAACCTGCCGAATGACTGAAGGTAGGAGCGAATGAGGAACGAACGAGGGAACCCGTCTGGCTCCTCTTTATGACCTTGGGCTACAGATATTTTCTCTACATCTCATTTTCCTCATGGGTACCACAGAGATGACAAAGACGTTCTTTTCACAGGGTCTTGAAGAACATTCTAAAATAATGCATCTGTAGTAGTTTCAACCAAATGGCAGAACTCCATAATCAAATATTCTGATTTTACTGTTGTGGGTCGCTTCTCAGTTAAGTTCATAGCTGTTGTGCGTGTGATTGGCCATTTGTGGCCCCCAAGCCCCCAGTTAGAAACTAAAACCTTGCTGGCTGCCTGATGTTGCTTTCATGAACTCAAAAAAAGTGAATCATCTAGATAGAGGTCTTAGAATAGCACCAATTACTGTCCTCTAAGGACTTTTGTTTGTTTGGTTGCTTGGTTTGATTTTTTGAGACAAGGTTTCTCTGCATAATGCTGGCTGTCCTGAAACTTGCTCTGTATAACAGGCTAGACTCCTACTTGGAAATTTGCCTACATCTGCCTCCTGAGTGCTGGGATTAAAGGCGTGCACCACCAGTGCCTGGTTCCTCCAAGGTTTGATGATAATAATTTTCTTACTTTCCCATCTTTTGATACCATCCTCCCGGACAATTCCCAGGAGCCAGACTCCACAGTGCCCTCAGGTCAGCTTCCTCTAAGCCCTGACTCTAAAGAAGGGCTACCAGCGTTTACTCCAGAGTTTTAAAACATTTTTTTAGTATTATATTAAAAGTGTGTGTATGTGTGTGTGTATGTATAACTGAAATTACAGGTAGTTATTAGCTCTCCCATAATGGAAACTGGAGATTGAACATGGGTCCTCTGCAAGAGCAGAATGTGCTCTTAACCACGGAACGATCTCTCCAGCCCCTCCAGGTTTTCTTGAAATAATTCTTTTGGTGAGTGCTCCCTTAGAAAGTCTGGGGAAGGGCAGGGAGGCAAAGGTTCTTATTGTTAAGCCTGGCAGCTTGAACTCAGCTCCTGAAACTTATATGGTAGAAGGAACAAGTCAGCTGACTTTCACACATGCGTGCACGCACACACACACACACACACACACACACACACACACACACACACACAATACATAAGTAAATGTGCTTTATCATTCTTAAGTTTCAGGGGGGGGGAAACAAGATACATTCATATTCTCCTTAGGATGGTCTCTTATCTAATTTCAAAGAGCGATTCTCACCCTTTCTACCGAATGATCTGTAAATTGTGATCACTTTTAATCTATTTGAAATATCTTCTACAAAGACTCACATGTTCCATAAGGCATTGAGAAAAGAAACTATGGTTGACAACGATGAGAACTCTCATCACTGGGCTGGAGGACACGGAGCTGAGGATGGAGAGGCCTAAGCTCTATGACCCCACAGTGGAGACGCGCTCACTGAGCACAGGAGAGCAGTGAGGTCAGCACACACCACACTTGGGGTTGAGTTTCCCACATCTAACGCACTTCCCCGCTCCCTTTCACCAGGAGGGGTGTTTTTCTTCAGTTGGAATCAATTCAAGTGGTGCATATGGCGCCCACGCTGACTTTATAAAGAACTGCCGGGCTGTTTCCAAAGTGACCAGGTCATGCCATTGCCATTATCTTTGTGTGGTAGTGAGTGGGAGTCCGGCTCCTCACACTCTCTTCCGTGTGTGGCTCTAAGTCTTCTGCCCCCTCCCCTTCTTATCTTCTTTCTAGACAGACTCCTGCTATCCTGCCCATTTTCATAATTATATAGTAGCACGTTCTAATACTAGGCCTGATAATGAGTCTCTTTTCTGTATGTTACTTGTAATGCACAGGCTTTGTTAGTAAAAGGATATTCAAATCTTTGGTCTTTACATCAGGTCATGCATATTGTTGAATTGTGGGTGTTCTTTATGGAGTTTGCATGCACGCATTTCATTAGAGGCACTTCAAATATTATTGTGGGTCCCTCCTGGGTTGCATGTTCATGTTTCCCTTCTATCTTCCAAATGAAATACATTTTAATTGTGTAAGTCCAATATTCATGATTTCTGAAAATTATCCTCTAACCAGGTCATTAGGGCTTTCTCCTTTGTTTGATTCTTGAAGTTATCTAGTTTTTGCTTTTACGTTTACATTTGGTGATTCATCTTTTTGTTGCTGTTTAAAGCAGTTTCTTTATTCTCAATATTTGCCTTTAGATTTATTTACTCTGTTATCTTATGTGTATTAATGCTTTGCTCGAATGCATATATGTGCTCCGTATGCATGACTGAGCCCTCAGAGGCCAGAAGAAGCATCAGATCACCTGAGATTGCAGCAGCAAATGGTTCTGAACCATCATGGGGGGTGCTAGGAATTTAACCTGGGTCCTCTGGAAAAGCAGTTCATCCTTTTAGCCCCGGATAGTAGAAATTTTAATGGAAATTTATTTTTATGACATTGAAGGTGATGGAGTGCTTTCTTGTTTGGTTGGCTAATGGCTCTGAGTAAATGTTTTCCCTGACTGGCCTATGGTTAATTTTTGCTCTAACAGTATCCAAGGCTGGCCTTGAACTTTGTATCTTAGGCTGGCCTTGAACTCACCATCCGGGCAGAGGATGACTGAGCATTGCAGGCCTGTGCTACCACAGCCAGAGGGATGTCGGGAATCAAATCCAGGACCTCAAGCAAACCAGGTAATTTACTCAACCAGCTGAGCCACAGCTTCAGTCTTCTTGTGCCTTCCCTCCACTCGTCCCATTCTTTCTGTTGCTACAGTGATAGGGAATAAAGAAGGAGTTTGGGACCTTTAGTTTCAGAGTCACTGTGCAGGCTGGTTTTATGCCTACTTGACACAAGCTAGAGTCACTGGTATAGGAGAGAGCCCCAACTGAGAAAATGTCTTGGTAAGATTAGGCTGTAGGCAAGACACTAGAGGGCATTTTCTTATTTAGTGATTGATGTGCGAGGGCCCAGCCCACCGTGGTGGTTCATCCCCAGGCTGGTGGTCCTGATTCTGTAATAGAGCAGGCTGAGCCAGCCCTGAGGAGCAGGGCAAGCAGCACTCTTCCTTCCATGGCTTCTGCACCAGCTCCTGCCTCTTGGTTGCTGCCTGTTTGAGTTCCTGTCCCGACTTCCCTCAGTAACAAGCAGTGAAGTGGAAACCTGAGCCACAGAGACCCTTTCCTCCCCAGTTTGCATTTGGTCGAGATATTTCTTCACAGCAACTCTAACCCAGACAGTCAAGACAGTTTCTTTTACTACTGCTGCTCTTAGCCAATGTTCTCCTGGAGATCTTGTTCGAAGATTTCTGCCCAGAATGTGGTCTGAGATTCTACGGTTTGAAGATGTTCCTCAGTAGCTAAATAAAGGCTGCTGGTGTGCGACCATGACTTGCGGTGGATCTGCACACTTTTTTCTTTTTTCTTTTTTTCAGAGAAGGAAACATCCACATGACTCACAAGTTGCTTTGTGCAAACTGATATCAGTTGTCACTGTCCCTGATGAGAACAACTTGTTAGAATATATATATGTGTGTGTGCGTATAAAAGTTAAAACCAGTTTATTAACCTACCGAGTTAGTCATCTCTGGTGATGAATTTTTCCTCAGTTCCTGACTCAAAACTGGTGGAAGTAATTTGCTTAGGAATGTCTGTCAGGGTCAGGCAGTAAATGTCAGGCATCATAGAGGGACATAAAGGGACATAGAGGCTCAGGACCCTTGCCACAGTTGTTTTTCTCTTTTCTTTTTCTTGTTTTTTTCTTGAAGATGTCTCCAGGTCTTGGTGTAGAGGGAAGTCCTCCCACGGCCTGACCGCCTTTCTTCCACCCTTCAAAGCCATTGCTAGAGGGCAGCTCCCTGATCTGCTTCTTCCTGTCTCTCTGGAACCCAGTTGAATCATCACGGGAAGAAAAACACCACACAAACTTAGCTCAGAAACAATGGTATCTCAGTCTCCGGGTGCAACAACTAAAACCCAATCTTGTAAGCCCCTATATGCTCATAGATTACAATGCTTGGTCACCAGGGACTGACACTATTAGGACGTGTGTCCTTGGGAGTGGGCTTTGATTCTCCGGTGGTGAATCCTGACGGATCTGCCATAATCCTGGGAAACTTTAGCATTTTCCCTTCCACTATCCCCAACCCAAAAGCTTGGTGATTAATTTTAAGTAAACTTTTATATATGGCAGAAGATGAATTAAGTTGTTGGGGGGTTTTGTTATTGCTTGTTTCCATATGGATATTTCATTATTTGTCTTTTTAAAAGATTTATTTATATTTTTAATGTGTGTAAGCATTTTGCGTGCATGTATATGTACATGTCTGGTGACCTTTGAGGCCAGTAGAAAATTCCAGATCTCTAGAAACTAATGTTTGTGAGATGCTCTCTGGGTTCAGGAAACTAATCCTGCATCCTCTGCAAAAGAAGCCAGTGCTGTTATAACCACTCTAATGGTTTGAGTAATAATGGCCCCTATATGCTCATAGATTACAATGCTTGGTCACCAGGGACGGGCACTATTAGGAGGTGTGTTCTTGGGGTGGGCTTTGAGCGCAAAGCCAGGCCCAATGGCTTTCTCTCTACCCGCAGATCTGGATGTAGAACTCTCAGATTCTTTTCCAGCACCATGCCTGCCTGCATGCTGCTGTGCTCCCTACCATGATAATAGACTAAACCTCTGAAACTGTAAGCAAGCCCCAATCAAATGCTCTCTCTTATAAGTTTCCATAGTCATGGTGTCTCTTCACAGAAATAGAACACTGACTAAGACAACCAGTGACCCATTTTTTTCTGGTCCCCATTTTGTCACCTTTAAGACTGGTTTGTACTGTTGGGCAGTGGTGGCGTATGCCTTTAATCCCAGCACTTGGGAGGCAGAGGCAGGCTGATTTCTGAGTTCGAGGCCTGCTCTACAAAGTGAGTTCCAGGACAGCCAGGGCTACACAGAGAAACCCTGTCTCAAAAAATACCAAAAAAAAAAAAAAAAAAAAAAAAAAGCAAGACTGGTTTGCACTAAATTATTATTACATGTTTGTCAAAAAAATCAGTTGATATATTGGGCCTATTTCTGGATCTCCTATTTTGTTGATCTAGATACCTACCTATTTACTCATATTACACAATACTGGCTATTACAGATTTATTTTAAGGTCTTAAAATCAGGTAGTGGGAATTTTCTAACCCTGTTTTTTTCTTCAAGTAGTTTTGATAACTTCCTTTTGCTTGTGTTTCCCACATTAATTAGAGAGTAACATCTTGATTTATAAACAATAGCAAAAGCCTACTGATATTTTTATCTTACATATTGGTTTATTTTAAAACAATCTTATAGCCTAGGCTAGATTGGAGCTCAATATATTGTCAAAGCCAGTCTTGAACTCACAGCATGCCTTAGTCTCCTAAGTCATGTGTCAGTGAACCATGCTGTCTTTGTATTACCTGATAACCTTGCCGGAACACCTTCCCTACTTCTGGTAGTTTTTATAGACTCTCGGGTTTTTCTGTGTAAATAATTCTGTCTTCTGTAAACAGAGGTAGTTTACTTTTCTCTTTCCAACTCTAAGTCTTTTCTGTCCTGCTCATGCCCTAATATACATCAAAGATCTTCAGTGTGAAAGTTGAATAGGAACAGTGAAAGTGAACATAATTATGTTGTTCACGTTGCTTAAATTATTTTCAAGTGTAGGGTCATAAATATGAATGTTAACTACATTTGTTTTAGGTTCTAAATATTTTTCATCTTATTTCATAAAATAAGAAAATTAGGTTTCCTCTGATGAATATTATTAGAAGATATTTATAATACCAGCACTTAGGAGGCTGAAGTAGGAAAATCGCCACGAGTTCAAGGCTAGTCTGTTTACATACTGGGTTCTAGACCAGCCAACCTCAAAAAAAAAAAAGCATCCCTAGGTAACATTAATGTTTTTAATGTCTATTTTTAATGATGGTTCTTAACTGCTTTAACCTCCCTTCTAGCCCACCACCTACCAGAGGTAGTGGAAAAGAAAAGATACAGGGAAAGTGGACCTGTTTAGAAATGGTTCTTTGGAACAACTCTTGTCTGTGTTGTCTGGAAATCAGCAGTTCAGTTCACAGGTCAGCAGCTGCAGCTCGATCCACTCGCAAACACTTCCTGGATACAGCAGCAGTCCAGTTCAGTAGAGTCAGAATAGCACTTGTTAGAATCAGCAGCGCTGGTACTACCTAGCAGAGACAGCCAGGCTTTGGCACAAGTCAGCAGGAGGGACTCAGAGGGATTCCAGGAGTAGTTCTGGCTGTGCCTCTCTCTGTGAAGTGAAAATCAGCGAAGACAAGAGAACAAGTGTTGCCCAGCTGACTGTACCAGCAAACCAAGCTCAGTCCCCACCACTGTCCATGAGTCCTATTTACACCCTCCAAACATCACGTGTCCTCCGTGTGTCTTGCCTCAGCACACGCATCTGTCTAAGCTGACATAACTCTGTCAATCAGCCCAAGTCTGCGGGAGCTGTAAGAAGCAGCCAGTACGCTGCCAGAAGTCTTTTGGTGCAATTGTCTCTGTAGAGCCCCAACATTTGCAGCACAAAACTACCAAATGGAAGGTGGACCAATCCATGTGTGTTGTTAGCAAAGAATCCTTCATCACATGTCCCTTTCATGTGCTTGCTTTAGCAGAACATCCTCTCTCCTGTGTCTGCTTCAGCAAAATGTTCCTTCACGTGTTTGCCCCAGCAAAACACCAACCGACTTTCCAAAGAACCCTTAAGTTTTCACTTCAAGGATCCAGTGTTGATGGTGTAGCAGAAGCCAGAGGCCTCAAACCAGACCAATGACTCATTGCAATGAACATTTGCAAGTAATGATGAGTGGACAAAAGGGTGTACTGCGAAACACACCGTGACACTCTACAGCTCCCATAAAGACATGATTTTTTATATTTTGTTTTGTTTATTTTTAATTGTTTTTGTTTTTATTTTCTTTGGGGGAGCAGTCACCAGGGTAGAGCAAAGAAACAAAGGGACAGGAAGATGAGTGGGATTAGGATTCGTGGTGTAAAACCCACAGAGAGACAATAAAAAGCTTTAAAAGAGAAAAGGGGGCAAAGAAAGAAAAAGGAAAGCAGCGTATCACACTCTAGTCATTAGAGAGAAACCTTCTGCTCTGCCCGGGGACAGTGGGCAAGTACCTAGAAGACATGACCCTACCTGCCAAAAGTTCCGGTTCACAACAACGAGAGCTCATTTGAAAGAAAAGAGCACAGATTGGGGAGACTGAAGAAAATGCCCCCGAAAGGTAAGCCTAAGAACAAGTTTCTTGTGCTTGTGATCTAAGGGCACAGGTATTACCTCAGCTGGTACACAGGTGTCATCTCAGCTGGTACACAGGTGTCATCTCAGCTGGTACACAGCTGTCACCTCAGCTAGTACACAGGTGTCATCTCAGCTGGTACACAGGTATCACCTCAGCTAGTGACATTGTCCACACAGGTGTCAGCTGGTAGCATTCTCCTCATAGGTGGTACCTCAGCCGGTAGACAGGTGTCATCTAGGCTGGTAGCATTGTCTGCACAGGTGTCACCTCAGCTGGTAGCATTCTCCTCACAGGTGGTACCTCAGCTGGTAGACAAGTGTCATTTCAGCTGGTAGACAGGTGTCACCTCAGCTGGTAGCATTGTAAGCACAGGTGTCATCTCAACTGATGACAGGTGTCACCTCAGCTGGTAGCATTGTCTGCACAGGTGCTACCTCAGCTGGTAACATTGTCCACGTGGTATTGGTTTTGCAGACATGAAAGAAGCAAGACTGAAGGAGTCATGGAATCCTGCACTTCAGTTCCAGAGAGTCAGAACAATGTGCCAGCAATGTGTGACAGGGTCATGTGAAGCTGTGAAGGTGAAGTCTAAGTTGCAGTGGAGACAGACTCGTATATGTTATAGATGCCAGTACCAGCCACCAAGAAAAGCTGGATTGGAGTTGGTCCACGACAGAGGCTGTGTGCTGCAGACAGCATGGCTGGAGGGCTGGACTCCCCTGAGTCCTCTGGAGTCCAGATGATTCTGTCACCATTCCCAAATGCCTAACGGGGATGTGAGATTCCCTGGTGTGTTTCTGTCTCCCCCTGGTCTGAACATTTCTTTCTATGGCCCACTCCTTTGGGAAATCCTGCCTCTCTTTCCTGTCACTGTGATTTCCTCATCCTAAAGGACTATCCCAAGCTGTGAACAAAAACAAACCCTTTCTTTCTGAAGTTGCTTTTGTTTCATCACAGCAGTGAGAAAAGTAGTAGAACAGGAACAGACTGCCCAAGTGCCGACAGTGGCAAATCCCCAGGTTGTTATGTGAGGTAAAACCAGACACAGACCGCACAATTCCATTTTTGTGATGTTCTTGAAATGGCAGATCTATAAAGAGGCAGAGACGCTCAGGTGACTCCCTGAGGCTGTGATTGGTGGGTATGCTTCCAAATCCATCCCTCCTCAGCCCAGCATTTGGCGGTCTGTGGGCTGACATAAAGTTCATCACAGGGCTGATTTATATAAACTTGTGTGGAAATGAGACTTGGGGAAAAGGAAGATTAGGAAGTAATGTGAGGGTACTGTCTTGGGGAGGAAAGCATTAGTCCTCAGTCCTGTCACGGGTCGCCAGGTGAACGTAGATGTAAGAATAACTGTCCTCTGCTTTAAGGTTCACCGTGTTTGCCTTCATAGCTCTTCACATGGTTGAGATTCACAAGCAAAGAAAGAACTCAATCTGCCATTCCGATAACATTGCACGCTTAAAGGTCCTATCTACATAAAGCTTTTGGAATTCTTAAACCAGCCATGGTAGTAAGTAGTAAGAGATTACCTCATGTATGCTCAAGTTTTTCTTGGGGATTCCTCAGTGATTAAGAGCACGCACTGCCCTTCCTGAGGAACCTAGTTTAGTTCCTGGCCCTCATCTGCAGTCTCACCGCCATCTGTAACTCCAGGTTCAGAATATCCAATGCCCTCTTTGGGCTTCCTTGGGCACCTGGACTCATTTGCACATATACACACATCCCATAAATAATAAATATGTTTTTCAAAGAGAATTTTTCCTTAACATTTATTTAGTAGCAACCTCTAGTAGCCAATAATATTCATGTCAGAGAACAGTGAGGTAACTTTCTTAACTCAACTATGTAGAATTACAGGTTTGAATCTTTTTTTTTTTTATCATGTATACTTTTGACTTCTAGTGTTTAACAGTACTGACCTGTGGATCCCGGGGCAGATTACTTAACTTTGTTAAGCCTCAATTTCCTAATTCATAAGAATAATGGGCATAATATTTATATCCTTGTTGGGTAAAATTATCTCATCAATTAAATATAGCAATCGTTAAAATGCTCAACAGGCTCAGAATCCAGTAGACTCTTAGCTTCTATTCCCTAAGCAAAATCTACTGAGTTTTAAAAGTATCTGCTGTCATTTGACAAAGGACCATAAAATGTCTAATCTCACCCATTGTAAAGCTGTCATAGGAACCCACAGACTATATCAACTCTAGAGCTCCTCAGTGTCACATCCAGAGAGCAGTGGCTCCTCCTCTTTCTCTCCCAGGGCCTTGCTGTGTGTCTCAGGCTGGCCTTGATACCCAAACCTTCTGCTTCAGCCTCCCAGGCAAGCAGCACACCCGGCTCCTTCAGTGACAAGCACAGTCTTGTTTGTCACTGTGTCCCCTTCCAAGTTACTGCATCCTATAAAGCATAAGGATGAAATGTTTGCTGAATTAATAGTTTTTCCTGATCATGCCTCCAAATTTTAGAGGTACCGGCTTTTGTTTTTATATTTTGTTTTTGTTTTTTTCTTCTTTAGCTTCTAGAGCCTGTTGGAATAAGATAAAATTCCAGCAAGTTTCTTTTTCTTCTCTGTAGAAACAGAGCTGACTCTAAAACTAATGCAGACCTTCAAAAGATGACAGATACCTTATAAAACCTTGGCAAAGATGGGCCTGGGGGACAGTTCAGACTGCCTGCTCTTACGGAAAACCCGGATTCGATTCCCAGCACCCACGTGGTAGCTCATAACCATCCACAACTCCAGTTCCAGAGGCTCTGCTGCCCTTTTCTGACCTCCATAAGGCACCAGGCATGCACGGTACACGTGCAGGTAAAGCAATCATACACATAAATAAAAGTAAACTAAATGAATTTAAAGTAATTTTGAAGATTGTAGTTGGAGGACATTTGCAGTTGGGAGCTTGGCCTTTTGTGGTGATGAGAATAATGCAATTCTTGTGTGTAGGTAGGCAACCTGCTGTTCAGAACAGACTAGAAATGCCACCTCTCTCTCTCTCTCTCTCTCTCTCTCTCTCTCTCTCTCTCTCTGTGTGTGTGTGTGTGTGTGTGTGTGTGTGTGTGTGTGTGTGTGTGTGTTCATCTGATTGATGATTTGGGTGACACTGCAGGGCAATGTGAAAAATATTGATACTGGATCAGTTAGATATCAACATGAGGAAAAAAAAGTACCTCCACCTCCACTCTACACAAAAAATAAATTCCTGATAGCTGCACACAAAACAACAGTGCTTGCCAACGGAGGAAATCTTTTTGACATTGCCAAGGTGGTTTGCCAACCATGCAGACAGGTAACCATACCAAGACCATAAAAAGAAGATTTACCAGGGCGATATTAAAATCAAAAAGTCTGTTCATCAAAAGAAGCCTTTAGGAGAATGAAAAGGAGCTATGTGGAGAGTACCTGTATCCTTAGTGCGTAGTTGGCTGATACAGGAGAATCAGGAATTCAACGCCAGCCTGGAGTTATAAGCAAGCCCCTGGAGTGAGATGGGTGAGTTAGGGGAGAGAAATTACAAAATAAGAAAAGGCTAACAATACTCTGACAAAGGAAGCATCCAGAATACATAAAAAACTACTATAAATCAAGGAAAAGAAACAATACCAACTGGAAAATGGTCAAAAGACTCAAACAGACGTTGACAAGGATGATATACAAATGCCCAATAAGCCTTTAAGAAAATGATTAATGCTATTAAACAATGGAAAACTTTAACTAAAACCATATTACTTTTACCAAATATTTAAAGAATTAACATCAACCCTCTTTAGACTTTTGCAGAAAACAGAAGAGAAGGAAACACTAAGTCATCCTGTGTGGCCAGCACCATGCCCCTGCTGAAGCCAGGCAAGGATACAGGTGAAGAAATCTACAAACCAGTTCTCCCTATGGATAGTTGAACAAAAACCCTCAACAAATTGGGGTTCAAACCTAACAGTGTAATAAGGGAAGTATACATTCCAGTTGAGTGGATTGGCTTTTTGTTGCTGTTGTTTTTGGTTAGGGTCTAACTACTTAGCTAAGGAAAGCCTCAGACTCTCAATTCTCCTGTCTCAGGCTCATGAGTGCTGGAATTTCAAGAATGTGCAACCATACCTGGCATGTGGGTTTAAGTAGGGGTGCAAAGGTGGTTCAAACCCAAGATAGTCAGTGCACTACACAACGGGATGAAGGGAAAGAAACACAGGGACAGAAAGACAGAGAGAAAGTGAGTGAGAGAAAGAGAGAGACAGACAGACAGACAGACAGACAGACACATACACACAGAGAGACAGACACACAGAGAGACAGAGAGACAAACAGGGAGAGACACAGGGAGAGAGAGACAGAGACACACACACACATACTCAGTTGTTTCAATTGGTTTAATTAAAAGAAAAAGACCTTTGAAAAAACCCTTTTGTAAAACAGAAAGAGTTTGGAAGGAAGACAGTCAAAGCCAGCAAAGTAGGAACAGAAGAAGACCTGCTCCTTGTACTAATGGGCACATTTAACGGGAGTCCTCCATGGTAGAGCACTTGCCTGGCAGGCACAAGGCTCTGGATTTAATTACCAGCACTGCAAAGAAGGGGAAATATGTATGTGAAGAACTTACAGCTAAGATTGTCCTCAATGGTAAAAGGTAGAAACATGTTCCCAAGATTAGTAACAAGAAGAGAATTCCTTACGATCTCTATTATTCAACAGCGTGCTTCAGGCTCTAGACAGAGCGTTACGCAAAATGGAATGACAAAGCATATCTAATGCATTCTTTGCTAATGACAAAGCAAAGAAGAGAAGTAGAAGTATTTGTAATGAGAAAGGACATCAGAAGCAAGGTTAGAAGTTAGACTCTAGAGAGTTAGACTCAAGGAGTTAGACTCCAATGAGTCAAATAAACCTATTAAAAAATGGGCTACAGAGCTAAACAAAGAATTCTCAACTGAGGAAACTCGAATGCCTCTGAAGCACCTAAAGAAATGTTCAGCATCCTCTGTTATCAGGGAAATGCAAATCAAAACAACCCTGAGAGTCTACCTCACACAAGTCAGAATGGCTAAGATGAAAAACTCAGGGGACAGCAGATGCTGGCGAGGATGTGGAGAAAGAGGAACACTCTTCCATTGCTGGTGGGATTGCAAGCTGGTAAAACTGCTCTGGAAATCAGTTTGGTAGTTTCTCAGAAAATTAGACATAGTACTACCTGAGGACCCAGCTATACCACTCTTGGGCATATACCCAGAAAATGCTCCAACATGTAATAAGGATACATGCTCCACTATGTTCATAGCAGCCCTATTTATAATAGCCAGAAGCTGGAAAGAACCAAAATGTCCTTCAACAGAGGAATGGATACAGAAAATATGGTATATATACACAATGGAGTACTACTCAGCTATTAAAAACAATGAATTCATGAAATTCTTAGGCAAATGGATGGAACTAGAAAGTGTCCTCCTGAGTGAGGTAACCTAATCACAAAAGAACATGCATGGTATGCACTCACTGATAAGTGGATATTAGCCCAGAAGCTCAGAATAAACATGTACAATTCACAGACCACATGAAGCTCTAGAAGAAGGAAGACCAAAGTGTGAATGCTTCGGTTTTTCTGAGAAAGGGAACAAAATACTCACAGGAGCAATTATGGAGATAAAGTGTGGGGTAGAGACTGAAGGAAAGGCCACCCAGAAACTGTCCTACCTAGGAATTCATCCTATAAACAGTCACCAAACCCTGACAGTATTATGGATGACAAGAAGTGCTTGCCAAAAGAAACCTGTTATGGCTGTTTCCTGAGGGGTCCTGCCAGAGCCTTACAGATACAGAGGAAGATGTTAGCAGCCAACCATTGGACTGAGCACAGGTTCCCCAATGGAGGAATTGGAGGGAGGATTGGAGGAGCTGAAGGGGTTTGCAGTCCCATGGGAAGAACGATGATGTCGACCAACCAGACACCCCCCCCCAGGGCTCCCAGGGCCTAAGCCATCAACCAAGAGGTACACATGGTGTGGCAGAAGAAGGCCTTGTTGGGCATCAGTGGGAGGAGAGGTCCTTGGCCCTATGAGGGCTTGATAGATATCCCAGGGTGGAAAAATCAAGGGGGGAGGTAGGTGGGAGTGGGTTGGGTGGAGGGGCATCTTCTTGGAGGCAGGGGGAGGGAGGATGGGTTGGGGGTTTTCTGGGAGGGGGTAACCGGGAAAAGGTATAACATTTGAAATGTAAATGAAGAATATATTCAATAAAAAAGATATTCTCTCTACAATTCCCCCTTTTAGTCCAATAAAAAGCTCTTTTTTTTTTTCAAATAAAATGGGCTAAATATAGGGAATGTAATTCTTACCTGATGCATTTCATAATTGTTAATGTTGTATATAATTTATGTAAGAGAAAGAGCCCTTTATTGGACTAAAAGGGGAAAGTGTAGAGAAAATCTCTTATAAGCAACACCTGGAAAAAAATATTTTCAGTGGAAAAAAAAAGAAAAGAAAGAAAGGACATCAGCCATCAGAAGCAGAAGTGCTCAAAGATTGCAAAACTAAGCCCGAGCGAGAGCCAGGAGGCAAATTCTCGAAGCTGAAAGTAAGAGGTTAACACTCAATAAAACAGGTTTGGTTTCCTCCTTCTCCCCCTCCTCCTCCTCCTCCTCCTCCTCCTCCTTCTCCTCCTCCTCCTCTTCCTCCTCCTTCTTCCTCCTCTTCCTCCTTCTTCCTCCTCCTCCTTTTCCTCCTCCTTTTCCTCCTCCTTCTCCTCTTCCTCCCTCCCCCTCCTCCTCCTCCTCTTCCTCCTCCTCCTCCTCCTCCTTTTTCTTTAAAGATGGGATCCTGCTATGTTCCCCAAGCTTGTCCTGAGCTTCTGGGCTCAAGGTATCTACTGCCTTAGCCTCCTGAGTAGCTAGGATTCCAAGTGCAGGCTCCTGCACCTAGCTGAAGTGCTGGAGGTAATTTTCTATAAATCAACAGTGAACAGACCAATACAGAACTTAAGAAAATAATTCCAGACTTCTGTGTGAAAAGTTGAAAGACAAGAAGTTGTCTCCATGTGACCTGGTAAAGAACATGGACTGTTTTCCAGAAAGAGAGAGAGAGACAGAAACGAGACAGAGAGACAGAGAAAGACACAGAAATGGAGACATACACAGAGACAGAGAGGGACAGAAACAGACAGAGACAGTGAGAGAGACAAAGCAAGAGACAGAGGGGGGATCATCAGAAATTCACAAAGGTGGGATATCTGAGAAGGAAGAAAGCTGAATACAAGGACGCTCCAGTGACTGTATTCCCCACTGTGTGGAGGGGGAACTGAAGAAGTTTCCAAAAGGTAAGTTAAATAGAGACCAGAGACCTGGAATCTTTCCTCGAAGACCAGCTCACAGGCCTTACAAACCTCCAGAGGAGTCATCAGTTTCAGTGAGGGGATGGAGTCCCCAGAGGACAGGTCAGCAGTGAAGAGGAGGCCTGTTGTGTGTCACTCTGTGTGACTCACAGGACAGAGGTGTCCTGCAATCTTGAGAAAGAACCTGTTTCTCAAAACTGAGCCAGAGAATGGGAACCAGTCACAAGACCAGGAAACCTAAATTTAATCTGCCATGACCCTAAGGTAAGAGACAGCTTTGGGAGACAGTTATGGAAAGTAGGAAGGCCAAACACTCAGAAGTTCAAAATGCAGGCAAGGAGACACTCCCTAAAGGTAGGAAAGTTCATAGGGAGAGAGAACAGAGCCTTGGTGGCTGGGACCAGACCTCATCAACCAAGGATAACCTCGGAGTGTTGAGTCCCAGCCTGATCTCTGAGGAAGCAGACGAGACATTCAAGCAGGTCACTTCTCAACCTCAGCTGCACCCTTCCGGTGGGGCCATTAATAGGCCAAAGGCCCTGAGAGGACACGGTGACAAGTCCTCCGCCTGCATCACTAGCAGTGCGGTGGGAGCTTCTGACATCCGGAAGCATTTGGTAGATGAACTACCGTAAAACACCAGCCACCTCAGGAGGACCAAGTTCTGAGCTCTGGGGAGGGCAGGAGGAGTGTGAGGCTAAGCACAGCCAGCAGAGGCTCTGGTACTCAGAGGAGGGGCTACTGGAGTTGAGCCTCCCTTGGTACAAACCAGGCGGTCGTCCAATACAGGCTCCAAACCAGCATAAGCCATAGGAAAGACACAGCTACAAGACCCTGCTCCAATCCTTCCTTCTCCCTTCCTTCCTTCCCTCCTTCCTCCTTTTTATTCTTTTTCGTTCCTTCCTTCTGTCCCTTCGTCCTTCCCTCCATCCTTTTCTTCCTTATGTATTTCCTTCCTTCCTTTCTTCCATCCTTTTTCCTTCTTTCCTCTCATCCCCACTCCTCCCTTCCTCTATCTTTTAGCTCTTTAGAATTTCTTTTGTCTCTCTTTTATTACATTTTTATCAGTTTTTTGGCCTCATAGTATCTCCAAAATATATTTTTATTTTTATTCTGCTTTATACAGACATTTAGTTTTATTTATGCCTTTTAATTTTTATTTCATTGTTTTTCCTTTTACACCCCCTTTCCCTCCTTTTTAAAAACCTCTACTGTACTTTTGGTGTATTTTGCTGTTATTAAAAAAAAAAAACTCTGGTTCTTATTCTTCTTTCTATAGTTATCTAAATTTGTATTCAAACTTTCTTATTACCAGAAAAACTCTTTTTTCCTTAAATCTTTATTCTTTCTTTTTCTCTTCTCCACTCTTCTTCTATTTCTGCAATATAGTTCTTCTTACTTCTTCTCTATTTTCTTCTTTACCTGTCTCTTTTTATCTGATTAATTTATTTTTTTACTTTTATTATTTTTAAAGATGTATTTATTTTATGTATATGAGTACAGTGTAGCTGTCTTCAGACACACCAGGAGAGGGCATCAGATTCCATTACAGATGGTTGTAAGACACCATGCGGTTGCTGGGAATTGAACTCAGGACCTCTGGAAGAGTAGTCAGTGCTCTTAACCGCTGATCCATCTCTCCAGCCCCTGATTAATTTATTATTTCTACATTTATCCTGAATAATTTTAACTCCATAACATATTCTGTGTTAGCTTTCCCTTAACTGGGTTGCAGCCATTTGTGATATATTCATGAACCTTCACTAATTTCAAGTGTATTTCTGTTTTGTTCAAATTAGGGTTGCTGATATTATAATGGTTTCTGCAGTGGTTTGAATAAGAATGGCTCCCATAGGTTCATAGATTCCAATGGTTGATCATCAGGGAGTGGCACTATTTGAGAAGGATTAGGAGATGTGTGTGGCCTTGTTGGAGGAAGTGTGTCACTGAAGGTGGGCTTTGAGGTTTCAGAAGCCCACCTCAGGCCCAGTGTCTCTCTCTTCCTGCTACCTGCAGATCCAGAAGATCTCCATGTCTGCCTGACACTGGAAAACCAAGTGTGGGGGTCATCCCTGGGAAAGACTAATTGTCCCTTTCTTAGTCATTGTCTATAGCTCATAATATAGCAGTAGACCCTGTGAGATTTCTCCCCTCCATCTCGGCCTGTGAGCTGATGGTCATGGCTGAGGTCTTGCATAGGCAGCCACATTGGTGATTTCATGGGTGCAGCTTCCCTGTCACATGTATAGGATGATCTTGCAGCAGATATTTCAGTTCTCTGGCCTTTCTGGTCTTCCCTCCTTGCTCTGTTGTGATGTCCCTTGAGCTTTAGGTATAGGGACTGTGTTCTTGTCACATCAGTTGTGACTGGACATCTTACGGTAAGTTGTTCTCTGCATTTGGGCCAGTTGTGGTATTCTGTAATGGTCTCTATCTGCTGCAAAAATAGTTTGTTGGGTTTTTCTTTGATGAGGGGAGAGAGCTACACTTCTCTGCGGGTAGAATGATGAGTATTTAGAATGCCGTTAGAAATGTCATCTGTGGGACTGCAAGCTGGTGCAGCTACTCTGTAAATCAGTACAATCCTCAAAAGCAAAATCCAAGTCTACTGTATAATCCAGCTTTGCCACTCCTCAGCATGTGCTGAAAGGACTCAGGACCACTCCACAGATGTTTGCTCAGCCACTGCAACACAATAGCCAGGACACAGCGACAGCTTAAGAGTCCTTCAAGTGACGAGTGGACAATGAAAACTTGGTACATATACAATGGCATACGATCCAGCCGTAAAGAAAAATGAAATTTCCAGATAAACGAGTGGGACTTAGGGAACTCAGACTCGGAAACGCGAATGCTGCAGATTTTCTCTTAGCTGTATATGTTAGCTTTGAACTTTAAATGTAATACAAACCCAGCATGCACATAGAAACCGGGGAACTAAAGGGAGACTGATAAGAGAGGCTGTCTTAGTTTCTTTTCCTGTTGCTGTAATAAAATACCCTGACAAAAGCAACTTAGGGGAAAATGAGTTTATTCTGGTTCATTGCTAAAGGCGCAGTCCGTCCTGGTGGGGAAGTCCAGGAAGCAGGAGCTTGAAGCAGCTTCCCACACTGCACATGTCATCCACAAATGGAGCAAACAATGCAGGCATGTCTGTTCAGATCTCATTCTCTACTTTCTATGCTGCGGGACCCCCCTGCTGTCCCGGTTCAGGTTTTATTGCTGTGAAGAGACACCATGACCAAAGCAACTCTTACAAAGGACACATTTAATAGGGGCTGGCTTTCACATTCAGAGGTTCAGTCCATTATCATCAAGGTGGGAAGCATGGCAGCGTGCAGGAAGACACGGTGCTGGAGAAGGAGCTGATTGTTCTATATCTTGATCTGAAGGCAGCAGATGGAGACTGTGGGTCATACTGGGCACAGCCTGAGCATATAAGAGAACGCACAGCACATCCCCACAATAACACACTTTCTCCAACAAGGCCACACCTCCTAATAGTGCCACTCCCTATGGGCCAAGCATTCACACACATGAGTCTATGGGGACCATTCCTAATCAAACCACCACACTATGCAGGTCCATAGACCTAAGTTCAATATCCAATATGGAGTTTAAGAAGCGGGATACAGTGGCTCACATCTGTAAGGCAGAGACAAAAGAGCCACCCAGACTGAGAGTGAGTTATCATTGTGTATACAAAGTAGCAGAAAGCAGTAGAGACTTTACCTCCACAAGGGGAAAGGAGAAAAGTCACATGCAAGCATTTCCATAGGTGCTGAGTTTGAGATATGCCCAGGAGGGCCCTATCTGGGTCACATGATAGTTTGCTTGTTTATTGAGGAACCACTATACTGAGTTCCATTGTATGATCAAGTTTATATTCCTACCAACAGTGAGAATTTTGGAATTTTGGTTTAAAAATTTTATATTATGTTTATTATATTATATCATATTATATCATATTATATTATTATAAGAATGTGCTTTCATAGCTGGGCAGTGGTGGCACACGCCTTTAATCCCAGCACTTGGGAGGCAGAGGCATGCAGATTTCTGAGTTCGAGGCCAGCCTGGTCTACAGAGTGAGTTCCAGGACAGCCGGGGCTACACAGAGAAACCCTGTCTAAAACAAAACAAAACAAAACAAAACAAAACAAAACAATACCCCCCCCAAAAAAGAATGTGCTTTCATGTTGGTCCCAGGGGGGACATGGCTGCCTCAAACTGTCCACAGCTGCTGCCTCAGATTCATCTCCTGCTGTAGCAGGGGCGCGATTTTGCCTGCTGCAGACAGTTTCTGTGATTGTGTGACCTTTGAGGTCTTAGCTCAAGCTACACCCAGTGTGGCAGTCTCCTTCTGCTGCCTGTGGATCAAGATGCAGAAGCCCCAGCTCCTTCTCCAGTCCATGTCTGAGTGGATGCTGACATGCTTCCCTCCATGATGATAGTCGACTAAATCTCTGAAACTGTAAGCCAGCCCCAAGTAAATATTGTTCTTTATAAGAGTTATCATGGCCCAACCATTTGCCTAAGAATTTCATGAATTCATTGTTTTTAATTGCTGAGTAGTATTCCATTGTGTAAATATACCACAGTTTCTGTATCCATTCCTCCATTGAGGGACATCTGGGTTCTTTCCAGCTTCTGGCTATTATAAGTGAGGTAACCCAATCACAAAAGAATACACATGGAATGAAATCACTGATAAGTGGATATTAATTAGCCCAGAAGCTCTGAATTCTCAAGACACAATTAGCATATCAAATGATACCCAAGAAGAGGGAAGGAGAGGGTCCTGGTTCTGAAAAGAGTTGATCTAGCATTGCAGGGGAGTACCAGGACAGGGAAATGGGAGGGGGGGTGATTGGGAAATGGGTGGAGGGAAGAGGGCTTATGAGACCGATGGGGAGGGGGGAACTGGAAAAGGGGAAAGCATTCGGAGTGTAAACAAAGAATTTAGAAAATTAAAAAAAAAGAGTTATCATGGTCATGGTGTCTCTTCACAGCAGTAAAACTCTAAGACGTACAGCCAGCATCATAGCAGTGAATCCATCTTGCTGATCTGCAGGTTAATTTTGAAGGTAAGCTGTAAGGCACCCAATGGAGAACCTTTCCGGGTCGTCTGTTATGAACGGAAGAGAATGAGAAGCAGACGAGGCATTTTCTAGATTGAACAGATTGTTGAAGTTAGGAAATTTACTTTGATTGATCTTTTCCTTGAGAGTACAAGTGAAGTCTGGTGTGGAGGTGCATGCCTTTAATGCCAGCACTAGGGTGTAGGCATAAATATTTTGCAGTCTATTTTGATAAATGTTCAACCAACCTCTCCTCTTGCCCACCACCCAACAGGTGTAGAGGACAAGAAAGTTATTAGGATTTGGGGGAAGTGGACCTGTTTAGCAATATTCTTTGGGGGCAACTCAATCTTCTTTGTCAGCAGTTCAGTCCCGTTGCCAACACTAAATACAAATCAGCAGCTGCAGACCCAGTGCTCTCAGCAGGCAGACACCACACATGAACCAGCAGCTGTAGCTCAGTCCTAAAGAAACTGCCAGGCTCAGAAGTGCCATGAAGGTGCAGGAACCTCACGAGCAGTTCTTTGTCGAATTTTTCTCAATGGCTGTGTTACCATAATACATGCATGCCGTTAGCGAAGAACAGAGAGGCAGAGCAAACCAAAGCTCTCGCTCCCACTGTCTATGGGGTCATATTTGTATTCCTTCATCATGCATCTAAAGTGGAAACTTAAGGGTTCTCTGGAA
Organism: Apodemus sylvaticus; assembly: GCF_947179515.1. Taxonomy (NCBI): domain Eukaryota; kingdom Metazoa; phylum Chordata; class Mammalia; order Rodentia; family Muridae; genus Apodemus; species Apodemus sylvaticus. The sequence goes on from NC_067485.1 coordinate 62,980,105, forward strand.
AGTCAATTATATTGGATGGTGTTTTGCTGGGGGCAAACGTGAGGGAATTTTTTGCTGAAGCAGACACAGGTGAGCGGATGTGCAAGCACACGAAACAAGACGTGATGAAGGATGGATTCTTTGCTAACAACGCTCATGTACTGGTCTGTCTTACATTATGAAACTGAGCTCTATACGTCGGGACTTCATGGAGAGAATCGCACCAAAGAACTTCTGGTGATTTGCTGGTGGCTTCTTGCTGCCTCTGTGCACCCAGGCTCATTGGCGGAGTGATGTCAGCTGAGACAGACTGACATGCTGGGGCCAGACCTGTGGAAGGCACACGATATTTGAAGGAATATAAATAGGACCCAACAGGCAGTGGCGGCGGCTTGCTTGCACAGCTGCCTTTGCAAAGCCTCTTGGTCTCGAGTCTTCGCTGATCTTCACTTTGTGCCAACCAACTTCTCCTGGCTGTCCCTGCTAGGTCGTGCCACCACTGCTGTTATCCTGAGACTCTGAACTGGTCTGCTGGTGTATCGTGAAGTGTGTTTGTGAGTAGATGAAACTGCTGTAGCCTGCTGACCTGTGAACTGAACTGCTGGTCTCCCCGACAATGCAGATGGGAATTGCTCCAAAGAACCTTTCTAAACAAGTACGCTCCACCCCCCAACCCTCCATATCCTTTCTTTTCTGATGGGTGGTGGACTAGAAGGGAGATGAAAGCGTTTAAGAAACATTAAAAGTAGGATTTGAAAAAAGTAAAGTTATACACATCCTTTCATGTGCTTGCTATATCAAAACATCCCTTCACCTGTGTCTGCTTCAGGAAAACTTTCATGTGTCTGCTTTAGCAAGACATCTTTTTACCTATGTGCCCCAGCAAAACATCACTTGACACAGCTGTATTTCGAAAGGAACTAGAATTTCCCACTTCACTAGGGAGGCAGAGGCAGGAAGATCTCTGTGAGTTCAAGGCCAGCCTGGTTTGCAAAGCAACACCAGGACAGCCCAGGCTGGTTCCACGGAGGACCCCTGAGGTGTAGTGTGATGACACATAAGTCCTAGTATTTGGGAGGCAGAGGCAGGGGCAGGAGCAGGTGGATCTCTGTGACTCTGAGGCTAGCCTGGTCTACACAACGAAGATAACCAGGACTATAGTGAGACTCTGTCTTTAAAAAAAAAAAAAAATGAAGTGACATTAAAGCACAAAGTTGAGTACACCTAAGGGTTTTAATAAGAAATAAAAAACAATGCTAAAGGGGAAGTCATTTGAAATGTAAATAAATTATATCGAATAAAAAAACAAAAAAAAACCAAAAAAAAACCAAAAAAAAAAAACAAAAAAAAAAACCAAAAAAACAATGCTAAGCTGCAAAGGACCCCTTTCTGTCTCTTTAAGCACGGTTTTAACAGTGGGAGAGCCGCAGAGAATTGAAACATGTTTCTACTCAGAGGACACCACCAAAGCACTTGATACAAAATGTCCACTTTACGTTATCTTTTTTTTTTTTTTAACAAAAAGATAAATTTAAGGTTCTGTTGAAATCTTTCAATTCCGTGGAACTGAAAGGAGACAAGGTAGGAGCTGACTGGCTGTTAGACTCTTCTGGAACAGGCTAAGCTGGAATCGGCTCTGATACTGTCAGCGGGAACTCGTGTTCTGAACACCTATGCTGGATGCGCGCACCTGTTTCCTTGGCCACCTTCCCTGTGCCCATCTGCTGGCGTGGCTGGCTGCCCATCTACAAGTTTGGACTCCTGCCTCCGTGTGTAGGTGCTAGAAAAGTAACAGTTTGCTCCAGCAACCCAGGCAGTCACGACAGTGTGACCTCGGCCTTGCGTCCAGACACACATCCGCAGAACCTGGGCAACTTTATCACAGCGCGTCCATGTTCACCAGATGCTCTCTACGGAGAAGAAGGCAGTAGTGAAAGCCGGGAGGTGGTGGCGCACGCCTGTAATCCCAGCACTTGGGAGGTAGAGGCAGGCGGATTTCTGAGTTCGAGGTCAGCCTGATCTACAGAGTGAGTTCCAGGACAGCCAGGGCTATACAGAGAAACACTGTGTCAAGAAAGAAAAAAAAAAAAGAAGGCAGTAGTGGGGAGAAGATGGGAGGCACCCCAGATTTAAGTAGAACGATTTCGCTGAAGCAGTTGTGAAGAAAAGCATTGCCAGGAGCCCTGACTGCAAGGATGTCCTCACCCTAATGGACAACTGCACCACAAAAGGCTACAATGGGAGAGTCAAAAGGTGAAGTCTTTTTCCAGGAAAAAAATTTGGGGTGTGGATGGGGAGGGCTTCAGGGGGTCAAATCCAGAGCACTGCAGTCTAGGCTCGCTTTACCTGCAAGCTAGGTGTGCCCAGAGCCCCTGAAATCTGGCGCTTCTTCACAGCAGTCTTGGGAAAATAGAGGTTTTCTGGGATTTAGAGAAACTAAGGGAAAACTGAGAGTCAGCAAATAAACACGATAAAAGTGTGTTCTACTGAATCAGCTGAATTTTTCTATAGCCCAGTTGCAAACATAAGATCCTTGAACACAGAGATTATCTCCTTCCTAGATTTCATTAAACCTACAAAGTGCTAGGGTGAGTAACAGCGTGCTAAGGCAAATGGGCTTCTGTTTGCTTTGTTTTGAGACAGGGCCTCGACATTTGCGCAGGCTGACCCTACATTTCTCGACTCACGCTACCACTACAACCCCAGGCTCCCGGGTATCTGGGAGCACAGGCCCGGTCCACAGGCAGCTGGAGCACGAAGGTTTCAAACTTCTGGAAAAGACAATTTGAGGTCAACCTTCTCTGCTGCTTCAAATGCAGACATAGAATCACAAATTCAGAAGGACAAGCAAGATCTTATAGCCAGATGATTTATTTTCTGGCTCAGAAGAAAAGTTATGAAGCTCTTTATTCATTAATCTTGCAGGACTCCTGGAAGATGAATACGGTGTCTGTCTTTTGGAAGGACAAAGGGTAAATATGAGCACCCGTGGAAGCCACCGACCCAGTACAGTAGCCTGTGCATCTTTAAAAAGGATTTAAACAACTGTGGCCAACAAGATCTAGAGGTGGAACTTCTCCCCCGCCCCTCCCCTGCCCCTCCCCCTCCCCCTCCCTCTCCTCCTCTTTTCCCCCCTACTCCCACCTCCTTCCCCTCCCCCTCCCTTTTTACTCCCTCTCCCCTCTTCTTCCAGAGTCTCCTGTATCCCAGGCTGGCCTTGAACTATTTAGGTGAGGATGACCTTGAACTTCTGACCTTTCTGCCTCTGCCTCCTGAGGGCTGGGATCGCAGGAGTGCCAAGCCCAGCTCACACAATGCGAACAATGGAACTCAGAACAGGCCAGGCTAGCTTCTATTGGCTGAGCTTGCCCTCAGCCATGCTGTCAGATTGCTGTCTGCCAAATGACATGAATTGTCTTTACTCCCGTGACTACCCTGACAAGTCAGAACAAAAGAATAAAGTTCTCCTTTACCTTAAGCAACAAGAAGGCATGTATGTAGCACTCATCCTAGCCTAGTGTCTGTAACCACTACAAGGGATGCAAGCCCTTTCACTAGATTTCATCTTTATCAATAGAAGTTTGTAATGAAAACTGACATGACTTAGATATTAGGGGGAAAAAATCAGTTTTCTGACCTCAGATTCACCAACTGTTAGTTGTGGAACCTCAGACAGGAACTGAATTGTATGAGGTGCAGGCGCTGAAGTAATTAATTACCCAGCATGTTTGAAGCTGTTACTCTGAGAATGTAGTGGGGAAAGGAGGGAGGGAGGGAGGGAAGAGAGAGGGAAGGGAGGGAGAGAGGGAAGGGAGGGAGAGAGGGAAGGGAGGGAGGGATGGAGGAAGGGATGCAGGCAGGGAGGGAGGGAGGGAGGGAGGCAACATGCCTGCCACAAAACATGCTGACCTGTGTTGATCCTGGAACCCACGTAGTAGGAGAGAACAAACTCCCTTATGTTGTTCTGCAGTTGCCATGCATGTCCCATGACTAATGTGTCCCCACACTTGTACCCACAAGTAAATAGGTAAATAAATAAATAAATGTATTTTAACATTTTTTTGAGAAAGAATAGAACACATGCAAATTCTTAAATAAATAAATGATTTATTCTCTTTGAATCTTATTTTTCTTCTCAGTGCAGAAGCAGTGGTTGTCCTGGTATTGTTAATGTGATCAGTACTGTAAACTACTCAACAACATAAAAGCTCTCTGTGTATAGTACTGCTTAAGACATAAGAAGCATCTTTTTTTAAAAAATATTTTTATTTTCTATATTCTTTGTTTACATTCCAAATGATTTTCCCTTTCCCAGATCACCCCTCCCCATATGTCCCATAAACCTTCCTCTCTCCATCCATTCTCCAATCACCTCACTCCTTTTTCTCTGTCCTTATATTCCCCTCCAATGCTATATCAATCCTTTCCAGGATCAGGACCCTCTTCATACTTCTTCATGGGAGTCATTTGTTATGTGATTTGGGCCTTGGGTATTCAGGGCTTCTGGGCTAATTAATATCCACTTATCAGAGATTCCATTCCATGTGTATTCTTTTGTGATTGGGTTACCTCACTTAGGATGATATTTTCCAGATCATCCTAAAAATTTGCCTAAAAATTTTGTGAATTCATTGTTTCTAATTGCTGAATAGTATTCCATTGTGTAAATATACCACATTTTCTGTATCCATTCCTCCTTTGAGGGACATCTGGGTTCTTTCCAGCTTCTGGCTATTATAAATAAGGCTGCTATGAACATAATGGAGCATGTGTCTTTATTGCATGCCGGGGAATCCTTTGGGTATATGCCCAGGAGAGGTATAGCAGGGTCCTCTGGAAGTGTAATGTCCAGTTTTCTGAGGAACCACCAGACTGATTTCCAAAGTGGTTGTACCATCTTACAGCCCCACCAGCAGTGGAGGAGTGTTCCTCTTTCTCCACATCCTCACCAACACCTGCTGTCTCCTGAGTTTTTGTCCTTAGCCATTCTGACTGGTGTAAGGTGAAATCTCAGGGTTGTTTTGATTTGCATTTTCCTAATGACTAATGATGTTGAGCACTTCTTAAGGTGCCTCTTGGCCATCCAAATTTCTTCAGGTGAAAAATCTTTGTTTAGATCTGTACCCCATTTTTAATAGGGTTATTTGGTTACCTGGGGTCTAACTTCTTGAGTTCTTTGTATATATTGGATATTAGCCCTCTGTCAGATGTAGGGTTGGTGAATATTCTTTCCCAATTTGATGGTTACTGTTTTGTCCTTTTAACAGTGTCCTTTGCCTTACAGAAACTTTGTAATTTCTGAGGTCCCATTTGTCAATTCTTGATCTTAGAGCATAAGCTATTGGTGATCTGTTCAGGAACTTTTCCCCTGTGCCCATGTCCTCAAGGGTCTTCCCCAGTTTCTTTTCTATTAGTTTCAGTGTGTCTGGTTTTACATGGAGGCCCTTGGTCCACTTGGAGTGATGTTTAGTACATGGAGATAAGAATGGATCAATTCGCATTCTTCTGCATGCTAACCTCCAATTGAACCAGCACCATTTGTTGAAAAGGCTATCTTTTTTCCACTGGATGCTTTTGGCTCCTTTGTCGAAAATCAAGTGACCATAGGTGTGTGGATTCATTTCTGGATCTTCAATTCTGTTCCATTGGTCCACTTGTTTGTCACTGTGCCAATACCATGCAGTTTTTAACACTATTGCTCTGTAGTATTGCTTGAAGTCAGGGATACTGATTCCCCCTGAATTTCTTTTGTTGTTGAGAATAGTTTTAGCTATCCTGGGTTTTTTGTTATTCCAGATGAATTTGAGAATTGCCTTTTCTAACTCTGTGAAGAACTGAGTTGGGATTTTGATGGGGATTGCGTTAAATCTGTAAATCGCTTTTGGCAAGATGGCCATTTTAACTATATTAATCCTGCCGATCCACGAGCATGGCAGATTTTTCCATTTACTGAGGTCTTCTTCGATTTCCTTCTTCAGAGACCTGAAGCTCTTGTCATATAGATCTTTCACTTGTTTGGTTAGATACTTTATACTGTTTGTGGCTATTGTGAAGGGTGTCATTTCCCTAAGTTCTTTCTCAGCCTGCTTATCCTTTGAGTATAGGAAGGCAACTGATTTGCTTGAGTTGATTTTATAACCAGCCACTTTGCTGAAGTTGTTTATCAGCTGTAGGAGTTCTCTGGTGGAGGTTTTTGGGTCACTTAAGTAGACTATCATGTCATCTGCAAATAGTGATAATTTGACTTCTTCCTTTCCAATTGTATCCCCTTGACCGCCTTATGTTGTCTAATTGCTCTAGCTAGAACTTCAAGTACTATATTGAAAAGATATGTAGAGAGAGGGCAGCCTTGTCTAGTCCCTGATTTTAGTGGGATTGCTTCAAGTTTCTCTCCGTTTAGTTTGATGTTGGCTACTGGTTTGCTGTATATTGCTTTAACAATGTTTAGGTATGGGCCTTGAATTCCTGTTCTTTCCAAGACTTTTAGCATGAAAGGGTGCTGAATTTTGTCAAATGCTTTTTCTGCATCAAATGAGATGATCATATGGGTTTTTTTTTTTTAATTTGTTTATGTAGTGGATAGCATTGATGGATTTCCTTATATTGAACCATCCCTGCATCCCTGGGATGAAGCCTACTTGATCATGGTGGATGATCGTTTTGATATGTTCTTGGATTCGGTTGGCAAGAATTTTATTAAGTATTTTTGCATCAATATTCATAAGGGAAATTGGCCTGAAGTTCTCTTTCTTTGTCGGATCTTTGTGTGGTTTTGGTGTCAGCGTAATTGTGGCTTCATAGATCGAGTTGGGTAGAGTTCCTTCTGTTTCTATTTTGTGGAAAAGTTTGAAGAGTATTGGTATTAGGTCTTCTATGAAGGTCTGATAGAATTCTGCACTGAAGTCATCTGGTCCCGTGCTTTTTTTTTGGTTGGGAGACTTTCTATGGCCCTTTTTATTTCTTCAGGTCTTATGGGACTGTTTAGATGACCTATTTGACACAAAATAGTTTTGATGTCAGATATCTGTCTAGGAAACTGTCCATTTCCTCCAGATTCTCCAGTTGTGTTGAGTATAGGCTTTTGTAGTAGGATCTAATGATTTTTTGAATTTCCTCAGTTTCTGTTTTTATATCTCCCTTTTCATTTCTAAGTTTGTTAATCTGTATACTGTCTCTGTGCCCTTTGGTTAGTATGGCCAAGGGTTTATCTATCTTGTTGATTTTCTCAAAGAACCAGCTCCTGGTTTTGTTGATTCTTTGTATGGTTCTCTTTGTTTCTACTTGATTGATTTCGGCCCTGAGTTTGATGATTTCCTGCCTTCTACTCCTCCTGGGTGAAATAACTTCTTTTTGTTCCAGGGCTTTCAGGTGTGTCATTAAGCTGTTAGTGTATGCTCTCTCCATTTTCTTTTTGGAGGCACCCAGGGCTATGAGTTTTCCTCTTAGCACTGCTTTCATTGTGTCCCATAGATTTGGGTATGTTGTGTCTTCATTTTCATTAAGTTCTAAAAAGTCTTTAATTTCTTTCTTTATTTCTTCCTTGACCAAGGTATCATTGAGTAGAATATTGTTCAGTTTCCACGTGTATGTGGGTTTTCTGTTGTTTTTGTTGCTATTGAAGACCACTTTTACTCCATAGTGATCTGATAGGAGGCATGGGATTATTTCGATCTTCTTATATTTCTTGAGGTCTGTCTTGTGACCAATTATATGGTCGATTTTGGAGAAGGTACCATGAGGTGCTGAGAAAAAGGTATATTCTTTTGCTTTAGGATAGAATGTCCTATATATATCTGTTAAATCTAATTCATCCAAAGCTTCAATTAGTTTCACTGTGTCCCTGTTCAGTTTCTGTTTTCCTGATCGGTCCATTGAGGAAAGTGCAGTGTTGAAGTCACCCACAATTATTGTGTTAGGTGCAATGTGTGCTTTGAGCTTTAGTAAAGTTTCTTTTATGAATGAGGGTGCCCTTGCATTTGGACCACAGATGTTCAGGATTGAGAGTTCTTCTTGTTGTATTTTTCCTTTGACCAGCAAGAAGTTTCCCTCAGAGTCTCTTTTGATGACTTTGGGTTGAAAGTCAATTTTATCTGATATTAGAATGGCTACTCCAGCTTGTTTCCTGAGACCATTTGCTTGTAAACTTGTCTTCCAGCCTTTTACTCTAAGGTAGTCTTTGTCTTTGACACTGAGGTGTGTTTCCTGTATGCAGCAAAATGTAGGGTTCTGTTTACGTATCCAATCGGTTAGTCTATGTCTTTTTATTGGGGCATTGAACCCATTGATGTTAAGAGATATTAAGGAATAGTGATTATTACTTCCTGTCATTTTTGATGTTATTTTTTAAATTTGATTGGTTAACTTCTTTTGGGTTTGATGCAAGAAGGTTACTATCTTGCTTTTTCCAGGGTGAAGTTTCCCTCCTTGTATTGGTGTTTTCCTCCTGTTATCCTTTGTAGGGCTGGGTTTGTGGATAGATATTGGGTAAACTTGGTGTTGTCATGGAATATCTTAGTTTCTCCATCTATGGTGATTGAGAGTTTTGCTGGGTATAGTAGTTTTGGCTGACATTTGTGTTCTCTTAGAGTCTGCATGAGATCTACCCAGGATCTTCTAGCTTTCATAGTCTCAGGTGAGAAGTCTGGTGTGATTCTAATAGGTCTTCCTTTATATGTTACTTGGCCTTTTTCTCTTACTGCCTTTAATATTCTTTCTTTGTTTAGTACATTGGGGGTTTTGATTATTATGTGACAGGAGGTATTTCTGTTCTGGTTCAGTCTGTTTGGAGTTCTGTAGGCTTCTTGTATATTCATGGGCATCTCTCTCTTTAGGTTAGGGAAGTTTTCTTCCATAATTTTATTGAAGATATTTGCTGGCCCTTTAAGTTGTAAATCTTCACTCTCATCTATGCCTATAATCCTTAGGTTTGGTCTTCTCATTGTGTCCTGGATTTCCTGGATGTTTTTGGTTACAAGCTTTTTGCATTTTGCATTTTCTTTAACTGTTGAGTCCATGGTTTCTATGGTATCTTCAGCATCTGAGATTCTTTCTTCTATCTCTTGTATTCTGTTGTTGATATTTTCATCTATGTCCCCTGATTTCTTCTCAAGGTTTTCTATCTCCAAAGTTGTCTCCCTTTGAGTTTTCTTAGTTGTTTTTACTTCTGATTTTAGATCCTGGATGGTTTTGCTTAGCTCCTTCACTTTCTTGTTTGTGTTTTCCTGTAATTCTTTAAGTGATTTTTTTGTTTCCTCTTTCATGACCTCAGCCTGTTGACCAAAGTTCTCCTGTATTTCTTTAAGTGATTTTTGCGCTTCCTCCTTATTGGCTTTTGTATTCTCCTGAATTTCTTTCAATGACTTTTGTGTTTCCCTTGTAAGGGCTTCTAACTTTTGATCCATTTTCTCCTGAATTTCTTTAAGTATGTCCTTCATGTGTTCCTCTACCAGCATCATGACCATGATCCAAATCTTGTTTTTCTGGTGTGATGGCTTTTGTATTCTCCTGAATTTCTTTCAATGACTTTTGTGTTTCCCTTGTAAGGGCTTCTAACTTTTGATCCATTTTCTCCTGAATTTCTTTATGTCCTTCATGTGTTCCTCTACCAGCATCATGACCATGATCCAAATCTTGTTTTTCTGGTGTGATGGGGTATCCAGGACAAGCTGTTAAAGGAAAATTGTGTTCAGATGCTGCCATATTGCCTTGATTTCTGTTAGTGACGTTCCTGTGTTTACCTTTTGCCATCTAGTTCTCACTGGTGTTGGTTGGTCTTGTCAATGCTAGACTCACCAGTGCAAGCTGCCTCTTCCTAGATGGCCTCTGGTACACAGCTGACCTCCTGCACTGCCTGGAGACCGAGTGCTGTGGTCCAGGCTGTTCAGATCCCGAAGCAGACACCTGAAGGCTCCCGCCCGGGGCCTGCTGGACTGACCAGAGCACACTGACTCCTCCCAGCCGGCCTCCTGTGTGCCCCTCTGGATTCCTGCAGGACCTGGAGATGTGTTGTTGTAGCCCAGGCTGTTTTGGATCCCGAAGCAGAGATCTGAAGGCTCCTGCCAGAGGCCTCAGGACTGGAACCTGGTCGGCTCTGTGGTGCCGACCCACCGGAGCAAGCTGTATCAAGAAGCATCTTTATATCTCCACAAAAAGCCACCATTAGGTAACATTTCTGGAAATGTATAATGCCTGCAAAGTAACTGTCTGTTAACATTTTTTTCATTCAGTCTGTGGATGGAACGAAGGGCCTTTTACATGCTGGGCAACATTTCTTTCTTTAAAAAAAAAAGATTTATTTTACTTCAACGAAGTGTGTGTGTGTGTGTGTGTGTAAGTATGAGTGTGTGCATATGAGTATAAGCTTATGCTTTTAATCCCAGCACTGGGGAGGTGGAGGCAGAAGGATTTGGGGGACTCACTGTCATCCTAACAAACCAACTCCAGGCCAATAAAGGACCCTGTCAAAAAGAAATGGGACGACATTCCTGAAGACAACACCTGAGGTTGGCCACTGGAATTTATGAATTTATGTGAGTTTATGCACACACAGACGCTCACACATGCACACACTTACACATGTACATATATGAAGACAGATGAGTAAATAATTTTTAGAAGGAAGATCAACCACCACAATACCCCTTTACATGAACTGTTATGTAACATCCCTAGCTTAGAAAGACACTAGGCGCATAGAAAGTAAATGCCTTCCCTTCCTTTACACAACTGGAGAGCGGAACGGCTAGGGCTCACACTCATGCTGTAGCCTGTGCTCTCTCTGGAAAGCCAATCAAATTCAGTGAGTCTATTCTGAAGGCCAAGCTGCCGCCACTGTGCAGGATGCTGGGGTGCAGGATGCTGGGGTGCAGGGAGGGCTGGGGTGCAGGGAGGGCTGGGGTGCAGGGAGGGCTGGGGTGCAGGATGCTGGGGTGCGGGGAGGGCTGGGGTGCAGGATGCTGGGGTGCAGGGAGGGCTGGGGTGCAGGGAGGGCTGGGGTGCAGGGAGGGCTGGGGTGCAGGATGCTGGGGTGCAGGGAGGGCTGGGGTGCAGGATGCTGGGGTGCAGGGAGGGCTGGGGTGCAGGGAGGGCTGGGGTGCAGGGAGGGCTGGGGTGCAGGATGCTGGGGTGCAGGGAGGGCTGGGGTGCAGGGAGGGCTGGGGTGCAGGATGCTGGGGTGCAGGGAGGGCTGGGGTGCAGGGAGGGCTGGGGTGCAGGATGCTGGGGTGCAGGGAGGGCTGGGGTGCAGGGAGGGCTGGGGTGCAGGGAGGGCTGGGGTGCAGGATGCTGGGGTGCAGGGAGGGCTGGGGTTCAGGGAGGGCTGGGGTACAGGGAGGGCTGGGGTGCAGGATGCTGGGGTGCAGGGAGGGCTGGGGTGCAGGATGCTGGGGTGCAGGGAGGGCTGGGGTGCAGGATGCTGGGGTGCAGGGAGGGCTGGGGTGCAGGATGCTGGGGTGCAGGATGCTGGGGTGCAGGGAGGGCTGGGGTGCAGGATGCTGGGGTGCAGGATGCTGGGGTGCAGGATGCTGGGGTGCAGGGAGGGCTGGGGTACAGGGAGGGCTGGGGTGCAGGATGCTGGGGTGCAGGGGGGCTGGGGTACAGGGAGGGCTGGGGTGCAGGATGCTGGGGTGCAGGGAGGGCTGGGGTGCAGGGAGGGCTGGGGTGCAGGATGCTGGGGTGCAGGGAGAGCTGGGGTGCAGGAAGGGCTGGGGTGCAGGGAGGGCTGGGGTGCAGGATGCTGGGGTGCAGGGAGGGCTGGGGTGCAGGGAGGGCTGGGGTACAGGGAGGGCTGGGGTGCAGGGAGGGCTGGGGTACAGGGAGGGCTGGGGTACAGGGAGGGCTGGGGTGCAGGGAGGGCTGGGGTGCAGGATGCTGGGGTGCAGGGAGGGCTGGGGTGCAGGGAGGGCTGGGGTGCAGGATGCTGGGGTGCAGGGAGGGCTGGGGCACAGCAGCTGCTCTTGAGCAGCCGCTCCTTCCGGACAGCATGCATACTCACCCCACAGTCCATTTCTAATCAGAAACCGACAGTGTTCATTGGTTCATTCAACATGTATCCACTGGGTATGCACCATGCCCTGGGCGTAAATGAATAGGTGAATAAAAGCTACCAAACTCCCTGCTTTCATGGCCCTTACATGCCAGTGTAGGGAAGACAGACCGATAAATAAAATACACATCAGAAGGGAAGACATGCTTGGGTCATACAGCTATAATCTCAGCACGAGGGAGGCTGGTAAGTTAGAAGTCAGCCTAAGTAGTGAGAACTCAGCATAAAAAAAAAAAAATCAATTAAAGTGGGAAGTGACATCTTTAAAAAGCTGAAGAAAAGCTAAAGAGCACTTGGGAGAGGATGGGCTTTAAAGTTTGAATATAAAATGTCCCTCATAGGCTCATCACTAAACCCTGGTCACCAGACGGTAGCACTACTTTGGGAGGAGCTGGGGGTGGGGTGGGGAATGGCCACAGGGAGCCAGTCAGTCTTGACCTACTTTCCCCCTGGCCCCTTACTATTCGTTTCCTCTGCTTTCCATCTACTGTAAAAAACGATCAACTCCCTCTCACACGCGCTCCCACAACCATGAAGCCCGTAGAGCCGGGTCGTGTGGACTGAGACTTCTGAAGAAACGGCCAAAAGAAATCTTGCTCTCCCTTGTTTATGTCAGACATTCTTTCATTGTGACAAGAAAAGCTAATGAACACAGTGAGAGCTATGATTTTTTTTTTTTAAAGTTAGTCGAGGGACAGGAGGATGGCTTGGTTGGTGAAAGTGGTCGCTCCTTGTACTGGCTAGTTTTATGACAACTTGACACAGGCTAGAGTCCTCAGAGAGGAGGGAGCCTCGGTTGAGAAAACACTTCCATAAGATCAGGCTGCAGGCAAGCCTTGAGAGCATATTCTTCGTGGTTGCTGTGGGAGGGCCCAGCCACTGTGGGTAGCGCCATCCCTAGGCTGGTGAACACTCCATGAGGAGCAAGCCAGCAAACAGTACTTCTCCATGGTCTCTGCATCAGCTCCTGCCTCCAGGTTCCTGCCCTGACTTCCCACAGTGGTGGACTGTTACCTGGAAGTGTAAGCTCAAAGAAACCCTTTCCTTCCCAAGTTGCTTTGGTGATAGTTTTTCACCATAGCAATAGGAACACTAACTAAGACACTCATCAAGTCTGAATGTCTGTGTTTGATCCCTGGAATTCACATATAAGGCCAAATGTGGGACAGAACATCTAATTCCAGCACTCCTGCAGTGAAATAGACGGTAGGCCAGCTAGCTTCGGTGTTTAGTGCAACAGCAATAACAAAAACACGCCTCAACAAAGTGGAAAGCAAGGACCAACCCTTGAAAGATGCCCTCTGTCCTCTGCATGCATGCTGTACACATACACGCAGGCCACATACACATATAACACACACACATAACACACACATGTGTTAATTGAAGACTGATTGACAAAGTAACTTTGAACCTAGGACTTGAAGCTATGAACATGTCTGAAGAAAGTATTTTGTTGTTGTAGTTGGGGGGGGGGTTGCTTGTTTTGTTTTCTGAGACAGGGTTTACGAGTGTAGGCTGTCCTGGAACTCACTTTTTAAAAACAGGCTGATGTTGATCTCAGACATCCACACGCCTCTGCCTTCCAACTGCTGGGGCCAAAGGCGTGCACCACCACACCAGTCTTAAAAGGTATTCTTGGTAGGACAGAGAGAGGCAAAGGTCTTGAGGAATCTCTGCTGGGTCTGAGGGTGTGGTTGTTGGACTAAGCCAAGTGGCTGGAGCAAAGGAAGGATCCAGCAGAGAATTATCAGAAGGAGTGATGGACACAACTGTAAGGGTCTCGGCTCTCCACGAAGTGAGAATATCCTAGGGAAGGCTGAACTGAGGAGATCTTTAAGGGAGCGCCTGGCTGTTATATTTCAAATAGATGGGAGAGGAGTGGATCAGGGAAGAAGAACAAAATAGAGAAACCAGTCAGGAGGTGTAGGAATCTGGAGAGAGCCGCCTGCTCCGTAATAGTGGCAGTTGAGGATTTGAAAGCAAAACCAGTATGATTCCTACAGTTTAGTCGGAGGTGTGAGAAGGAAAAGAGAAAGCCGTGGGTTATACTGATTTTTTTTTTAACCAGAGGTTTTTAGAAAGATGGAGTTGCTAGTTGTTGGGATGTGGAAGTCTATGGGAGTCTCAATTTAAGGATATTATCAGAAGTTCTGCTCAGGCTACATTAAGTTTGGTACCTATGAGACATTCATAGCGTCATGTCCGAGACAGGAGGGCATGGGAGACTGAAGTCCAAGGGAGGAATCGGAGTTGACGATTGGACACTGGGGCTTGTTGACATAAGACATTTCCTGGTCAGGCATGGCGGCACACACCTTTAATGCCAGCATTCAGGAGGCAGAGGCAGGTGGATTTCTGTGAGTCCAAGGCCAGCCTGGTCTCCAAAGTCAGTCCAGGACAGTCAGCTCTCAGTTACACAGAGAACCCTGTCTCAACAACAACAACAACAACAACAACAACAACAACAACAACAACAAAGGTGTTTCATTTCTTAAAGTATGAGAACAACACAAGACATAAAAAAGAATCAGACACCAAGACTAAGCTCTGGAACAACCGACAGTGGAACTCAGCAAGAAAGGAGCCCAAGAAGAGCAGGGAGGCAACCCTGGGACACCACTGTTATGCTCAGGAAAGTGTCTGAGTTATGTCCCCCGCAGCTGTGACCAGATGCCGGCCATAAGGTCAAATGTACCTCAGATTTAGAGGGTGTGACCCATGGTCTGTGGCCCTGGGTATTTGGGGAGACATCATGGCAGCAGACGTGTGTGTCAAAGCTAGTTGCTTATTTGATGGCTAACCAGGAAGCAGAGAACAAGACAGGAAGAATCCAAGGATCTCGTAACCCCAAGAACCTGATCCCAGGTTGCTTCCTTTTATCTCCGTCCAACCCCCTAAGCCTCCACAACTTCCTAAAATGGGACCATCATCTGGGGACCAGGCAAGCATTGAGATGACGAGCTACCAGTGTCATCCGACCACAGCAAAGACCTCATGTGGTCTTTAGGCTGGCAAGATCATTATCCCTGGGCAAAATCACGCTTGGTGTGGTATGCAAAGGTACTCTTTTTACAAGCTAGAGTCCATTCAATATCATGTCCGGGTGCTATTAAATATTTAGATAACCAATTGCAAACTAATTGATCTTTGGAGGATGTCTTTGTAGGCCATTCTAGAATGTCAAGTGTTTTGTTTTTTAATGAATTTTTTTTAAAAAAAAAATGTTGCTTGTGAGTATGCAAATTAAGGTCTCAGTCCAATTCATTAGATATTGATGTTTTGTTAAGTAAATATGCTTGAGGAGAAAGCATACTTGGTCATTTTCGGTGAGGAACCGGCTGATCCTTGGGGTTACGGGAGGTCTTTGATGCAGGAATAATGGCCACCAAGGGAAACGTTGGCGAATGATAAGAGCTGTCGGCTCTCTTTGCATTGAGGTTTTCCAGCTAATTGACCTCATTACTTGCCACATTAAAGGAGATTAAGTGTGTCAACACTTGCTGCATTATAGAAGATTTGCAGTAGAAGTATGGCCAACCTCGTCCAAGGGCAGTTTCCACAAAATAAGATGGGAAAGAGGCAAAAGGAAGAAAGGAAGGAGACAGTGAGGTCTCCAGCACCAGGGCTGCCCATCTTGCGAGGAGGAACTGCAGGAGCTGGGAGGTGGAGGAGAGTTACACCAGGTTTTTGGTCCTTCATGTTTACCCTCTGCTAGATCAATTTCATTCCTCCCGCCTTGTCCCACGCCATGGTAGCTTTATGACTCTATCTTCCCTGGAAAATTCTTGTATTTCATTACCTGCACTATTCCAGCTAAAGAATGATTCCGAGTTGGAATGGGCAGAGGACACAAATACCCTTCTTATTGGCTGAGCACGGTCAACTTTGCCATTGTCCCCTCCTGCGAATCTCTCCTCTCCATCTTATTTCCCTGTGGGAACCCCAGTTCCTACTCAGATTACTGAAAAAAAAAATGTCATTTTGGATGGATTTCCTCACTCGTCCTCCTGCCCAGGCATCACTTTAAAGATCTTTAAAAAAGAAAAGAAAAGCTCTCTTCCACGAACCCCACCCCATTCACATCCCTGAAGGAAGACTTCAGGCCTCTTGCTTTTGTGTTAATAACATTTATTTAAAAACAAAACAAAGAACCTAATGGGCTGGGCAGTGGTGGTACACACCTTTAATCCCAGCTCTTGGGAGGCAGAGGCAGGGGGATCTCTGAGTTGGAGCCTAGCTTGGTCTACAGAGCAAGTTCCAGGGCAGGCAGGTCTACACAGACAAACCCTGTCTCTAGTAAATATTCCTTAACACTTCTATATATTTCTATTATTTTATAAGCTCTCTGGACACATGAATTGGATTACATTTATGTTTAATTGTCTTATTTCAAGCATTTAATAAACAAAAGGCAATCCATCTAGAAGCATGTATTATTATTATTATTATTACTTTAGCTGAATTGTGCAAGTTATTTCTTCTTACCTTTTTTTGGATTTCACTTTCCTGCCAATGTTGTTTTATTTCCTAATTTTATTTTTTTAGGTGACAATAAACTTTCACTTGAGCAAAGATAACACAATAGAACTTAAAGGTTCTGGCTTTGTTTTGTGTTTTATGTTTCCTTACTGATGCCATTTCCCTGTCATAATTACTTAGTTATATTTTCATTTAAGTCACTGAAGAGAGTTTCAGAGGCTGTGAACACAGGCTCCGCAGTTAAGAGAACTGACTGCATAATTAAGCCTGAGTTCTGGTCCCCAGCACGCACATAAAAACCCTGTGTGTGCTCCTGTGACCCAGGGTTCTAGGTGGTGGAGGCAGGAGGATGGTGGAGGTTCCAACATTAGCCAGCCCAGTTGGAAAACAATTTGTGTCCCAGGCTCAGAGAGAGGTCCTGGCTCAACTCAAGGGAGTAAAATGTCACATAATGAATCAGGATTCACCCTGTGTTCTCCTTTGTCTTCTGCATAGTGCTTGTGGGCTTTTGCACCTGAACACACACACACATTTTTAAAATGAATATATATATATATATATATATATATATATATATATATATATATATATACACACACACACACACACATATACACACAAATTAAATTAAATAAACACACTCACAAATTTTAAAAAGAAAATCCATACATATACACAAATTCAAAAATATGAGTATACACACAAATTAAAGAAATAAATTCATAGATACAAATTTTAAAAAGAAAATATATACATACTCGCACATACAGTGTACATGAGTACACAGACAGACAGACAGACAAACACACACACAAACAAATTCTTTCAAGGTCAGACTATGAAGACCCTATCACAAACAAAATAAAAATGAACTTTAAGGATATTCTTTTGCTCACCAGTGGAAAAAAGTATTCCAGATCAGCTATAATTTTGTCGTTTGTGCCTTTGGCAGGCTCTCCTGTAGCCTAGCCTGGCCTTGAACTCCTCAACCTCTTGCTTTTGTCTCCCAAATGCTGGAACGCTAGGGTCACGCCACTCTGCCTGGCAGATTTCATATGGGATATGTTAACTATAGAAAGTGTTATGAAACATTTTACATGACTCGGTTCTCGCGTGTAAACAGAATTCTACAAAGATAAAGGATCGATTCTGTTGTTAATAACTGGTTCACGGAGGATAGAAAGGAGCTTCTAGGTAATCCTTGTGTGGATGTGGACTTTACAGAGCACCCTTTCACTGATTTCATATGGGGAGCAATCACTAAGGAAATCACAAACCATAGCTCCCACGACGCTTGTGCTTCAGAATCTGTAGTTGGCTGCTGGTCCCTTCTGCAGACATTCTGGATTCTTCTGCCTTGGTCTTTGGGGGATTCCTCCCTCCCTCCAGATGTGCCTCCCATTACTCCCAAAGCAAAGCCTCATTCCCCGTAGGGTTAGAACTGAGAACACCACTGACTGCTCCTACAGTTGCCTCTTGCTCTCTTCTTCCTCACGAGAACACATGTTGCTAGGAGCCTCTTCGTGAAATAGTCGTCTGACTGTGGGTTTAAATCCACCCTTGACTTCTCATTGTACTCAAAGACACAGTGGTCTATCACTTGCTTCCTTTTCTTCCATTGTATTTATAATTTACATTTTTCTTAACTTTATTTAAAAATTTCACAATTTAATGAAATGTCATTTAAGACATGTCTTTAATTAACTAAATTATAATCTCTTCACAGGAACATACAGAGATATGCATATATTGTGCAGCCATAATTTATATATATAACAGAACCAGAAGCAGGGGTAAAGGGATAATGGCCACTCCATAGGCCCTTGTTGATTGGCAGATTGGTTCAACAGAGTTATTATAACCTATGGCGTGAGTGAAACACAAACAAATCTCTTTCATTTTTAAAAACAAAATGCTTTGGTCCAGTGCTGTGCCTTAGCAAAGAGGGTTGGTTCTAAGCCTGATGATTTGACTCCAATTCCCAGAAGCCATTTGGCAGAAGGAGAAAACAGACTCATGGGAAGTTTTGACATGAACCAAATGCCTACTGTGTGCTATTTTTGATCCATTTAGAATTATGTATAAGGATATGCTCTCTCTCTCTCTCCCTCCCTCCCTTCCTCCCCCCCTCTCTCTCTCTCCTCTCTGCAGCAACAAAAATAGAGAAGACATGGACAGAGACAGAGATAGACAGACAGAGACAGAGAGGACAGAGAGACAGAGAGAGAAGAAAGTATACCAAGATAGCTCTTTTTCTTGGAAATTTAGCTGATACACAAAATTAACTTGGACTTAAAAATGAGAGATGCCTGAGAAACATTCAGATTTTTACTATTTAGGAAGGCCTAGTGATCTACTTTTGCCTGAAATGGGGATTTGTTTTGGAAGTATAGATTCTGACAGCCTATTCTATTGGATAGTAAAGCCAGATAAGTTGAATTGATGGTGAGACAGACTTTGGGAGAGTACATTTCAATGTAAGGAAATCTATTTCCATGACTGTAAATTTCTGTGCTAAGTTGGATAGTATTGGTGGGTGTGAATTCTTCAGCGAGCATGGTAGCAGATGGTGTATTTCCCTTCAGTTTCTTTCTGGACCTGATAGATTTAATTCTCCGTGATTTTCAGTACAATGCTATTAAATGGTTTATTACTCTTTAACATTTTATTATATTTATTCACTCTGATTTTATGTGTGAGTGTTTTGCCTGAGTGTATGTATATGTACCACATAGAAGCTTGGTGCCCTTGGCAGCCGAAAGTGGGCATGGAGGCCCCTGGAACTATAATTTCAGATGGTTGTTTCAGAATGATTTCAGAACGATGAGTGCTGGGAACTGAACCCAGATCTTCTGCAAGAGCAACAAATGCTCCCGACCACTGAGCTATCTCTCCGGCCCTATTATTAGTGTAATTTTATGTGTATTGCTGTATTGCGTACGAGTGTATACCCCAGGTGTGCAGTTCCTTCGGAGAACAGGAGAAGGCAGCAGATCCCTTAGCACTGGAGTTAGAAAGGGTTGTAAGGTGCTGAGAATCAATGAATCTTCTTTCTGGCTCCAAAGTTTATTATTTTAAATATGAAAACATTCTTGTGTGTTACTTAATTTACATTTCAGTTGTTGTGAGTCTTTTTGGTAAAACATATATAATCACAATAAGGCGAATGACAAAATTAAAATCCACAGCATAGACATTAAGGCAGTTTCACACAACTGTCTCATGTCATGCTAGCAAGGTGCTCAGGCCTTTTGCACTCTGATGCAGAGCTGTGTTCTCAACCCTTTACTCTTCATTTTTCAAAATATGATTGTAAAGCTTTCGTAGGTTAAAGGTACCATTTATTGACATAAAGGAGGTATTTTCTTTTCCTAGGAAAAAAAGAAGACAGCCCAGACTCAAGACATCGTTATAGAAGAATCAGATTACAAAAATGTTAATTTGTATCATCAGCCTACAACAATTGTGACCTCTGGTGATCAGAGGTCAGCCCACTGCATTCTGGGTGCTATGTTAAGTTTTGGAGTGGGAAGGTGCATAAAATGTTCTCAGATACTGTTTCATAATTGCCAGGTGTGGTATTCAAGCCACTAATCCTAGCACTTGGGAGGCCGAGGCAGGAGATCAGAAAGTTCAAGACCAGCCTCCACCTATAGGGAGAAGAAAAAAGAATTCCTCTTTTGATTTTAGAATTTATGGTTCAAACTGTCAGTTGGTGATAACAAGTTATTGGTTAATTAGAAAAAAAATTAAGAAGCATGTATAATCTTTTAGGCAAGAGCAAACTTCTGGAGACCATGGAGATGGCTTGGCAGTTAGAGATTGTATTGAGATTGCATAAACTCTGATTTTCAATCCCAGTACCCATATTGGGAGGCTCAAATTAGCCTGAATCTTCATTCCAAAGGGGGATCCTCTGGTCTCTTTAGGTACCTATACTCCAATGTGCATACCAACACATGCAAGCAAATTCACACACATAAAATAAAAAAATAAAATAAACCTTAAAACAAAGAACGAACATCTTATAGTTGCTCACGACCGTGAAGTCACACTTAGGATTAACACCCAGGGGATTTCAAATTGAATATTAATATTTGGGGGTACAGGAGACATACGGACATTAACTGTGTCCGTGAGTGAATTGTTTCTAAACACAACAAAACTACCACTACGGGTTAGGTGGTTTTGGAATTGGTTCCAAAGGGACCCGTAGTCCTTAGGCATCATGTTTGATATTCACTCTGCACAGCTGTGTCTAATGCCTCCGAGGCACGGATGCACCATGGGAGAGTCCCAGTGGGGAGCCTGGACTTAGGCCCCACCCCAAATGCTCATCCGGGAGACAGAACAGCTCGTGGGCAATCTGAAGGCAGTGTAAGGCGGGTTGCCAACAATCATGCAAGTGACAGCAGGTTCCCAAATGAAGGTGATGAGAGAGGCCGGTCTTAAAAGGTTTTCCAGTCTCCAAACAAGTGGGGAGACTAGGGAAGGGGTTACTTTCCCATTCTTACAGACAGCTAGAGGCAAAAAAAGCCAGTAGCCTCCTCCTGAGGTCACACCTCGAGGCAGAGCAGGTCCAGTCTTAACCTTGCAGGGCTTCGGGCAATGACAGGAGGGCACACGCAGGAGGCTTGGCGCCCAGAATCACACCTTCGAGTTTCTATTTCAAGGAAACTAGGAAGCCAAGAAGGGCTGTAGTGAGAAGTTTGGTCCCTTAAAAAAAAAAACCCAGTTATGTTATGTGAGTGTCTTTGTTTTAATCCCAGGTATGGGGTATCGGGCTGTTTCAGTTTGTCCAGTCGTTCACTATGATTGTCTCTTGCTCTAGGAAGAATGTGATTTCTTCCAAGTGCAGATAGTTTAATTCTGTAGATTCTGGAGAGGGTATAAAATGGGAGGGCCCCTGCCCAGGAGGGCCCTGCCCTAGAGGGCCTGTGGCAGCAGCTGCTTCTGGTGTTGCTGGATTGCTGGTTACTGCGTCTAGGAACCTAACACCTCTAATCAGCAGGAAGTAATCTCAAGAGCTCTGTGTCCCCTTGCTCCCCTAACCTTTCCTACCTAAGTGGGGTGGGGGGTGGTGGTTGTGGTGGGGGGTGGGGAAGGGAAGGGGAAGGATTAGAGTGGAACAGGGGTTGGAAGGATGGTAGATGGCTCAGCGGTTAAAAGCACTGACTGCTCTTCCAAAGGTCCTGAGTTCAAATCCCAGTAACCACATGGTGGCTCACAACCATCTGTAATGAGATCTAATGCCCTCTTCTGGTGTGTCTGAAGACAGCTACAGTGTACTCACATATAACAATAAATGAATCTTAAAAAAAAAAAAAAAAGAACCCAATACAGAAGTTCAAAAATGTATGCCAACAGGGGCCACTCTTTTGGCCACTCTTGCAGGCACTTCATGATGCTATCTGCTGGGATGGTGGAGGATGCCTCCAAAGATGACTCACAGTGCTCCACCACTGAGCCCACAGGGGGCTTAAGGTCAGGAGGATGCCCACAGAGGGCGACAGACATCAGCGACTGTGCTTAAAGGGATTGATTTAGAAGATAATGTTAATTCTTTGTTTTGTTTTTTCGAGACAGGGTTTCTCTGTGTAGTCCTGGCTGTCCTGGAACTCACTCTGTAGACCAGGCTGGCCTCGAACTCAGAAATCCACCTGCCTCTGCCTCCTAAGTGCTGGGATTAAAGGTGTGAGCCGCCGCCGCCGCCGCTGCCGCCGCCGCCGCCGCCGCCGCCACCACCACCACCACCGCCTGGCGATAATGTTAATTCTAAGCATGGTGATTATTACATGAGACGTTTACTGATTATAAGGCCAGGCATGAAGCTTAAGTTTTCCCCCTGAGTTCTGCGGGTGCTTCTACTTGCACACTGGCCAAGTGCTCCACCACTGAGCCAAACCCTGGCTTCTTACTGCCTATCAGGAGACAGACACGTATGCACTCCTGTTCCTAACTGACTGGGACCATGCAATCGCTCTAAAGGGAGCTTATGGGAGGACTCCGCAGGCAGGCAGAGCAGGGAGTGAAGCGACAGCCTCTGTCAGCATCCCCTGCAGCCTCTGCGACTGCTGGAATTCTGAACCATCTTTGCCATTTGGGTGTGGCTCTCTCCTCACATAGCACTGCTGTCTGTCAGTATCTGAAGTCCTCTCACGTGCTGTGGGGGGTGGGGGGGGACGGGACTCTTATGCAAAGGTTGGTGACAAACGCTGCAGCTGGCTCCCTCCTGTCGCCTTCTTTATCACCATAGACAGAGGATGGAGCATCAGGGCTGAGTATCTGTCTCTCACCTTCATCCCTCTCATAAATCTGTGCCAACCATGGTGGAAAGTCTGAAGTGGAGATTCTGATCTGGGAATGTGTAAACGGTAAGTTTTTCCTCCCGTCGTCCACTTAATTCCCAGAAATAATGAGTCTGAGGCTAGTTATTTACTAATGAATACCCAGCCAATTGTTTCGACTTGTTCTCTGATTTGCTTTTATTATCTCTTTTATTCTAACCTGGGTTCAGCTACGTGGCTGGTCTCCTCAGCGTTTGGGGGAGGGGGAGTTAGGGGAGGAATCTCCCATGTCCTGACTCTTTCCCAGAATTCCCTCCCAGATGTCCCACCTACTATTTTCTGCCACGGCTCATTGGCCATAAGCTTTTTTATTGGCAGGTGATGCTTATAAGAGAGTCTCTCTACAGGAATGACCTAATTATAATACTGCCTTTATCTTCCATGTGCTGAGATCACAGGCATGTGCCACCATACCTAGTTTATGGGGTGCTGGGGATCGAACCCAGAGCTTTGTGGATGCTAGGCAGGTGTTCTACCAACTGAGCTATCTTCTCAGGCCAATTTTTACTTTGATAGCTGGTGTATTTGATAGTTTTTGATGTGGGATTAACTGGCTTTACTTCATCTTTTTTCTCTGCCAACACACTTTGTCATTCTACCTACTTCCAAAAGGAGAATCCAAGCAAGGGAAGGCAGAGGAGAATGGGCAGGGTCCAGACAAGGTATCTAATGAAGATCTGCTTCCAGGAAGCAAGTTGCCCATTAGCCTTAAACTTATTTAGGTATCAAGCAGAGGATGAAAATATCGCTGCAGGAGCTGGAGAGATGGCTCAGTGGTTAAGATCTCTGACTGCTCTTCCAAAGGTCCTGAGTTCAATTCTCAGCAATCACATGGTGGCTCACAACTATCTGCAATGTAATCTGATACCCTCTTCTGGTGTGTCTGAAGACAGCTACAGTGTACTCATATAAATAAAATAAATAAGTAAATCTTTAGAAAAAAATAAAGGAAGAAAGAAAGAAGGAAAGAAAGAAGGAAGGAAGGAAAGAAAGAAAGAAAGAAAGAAAGAAAGAAAGAAAGAAAGAAAGAAAGAAAGAAAGAAAGAAAGAAAGAAAATATTGCTGCAATTCCCAGCATCCAGATTACTCAGACGAATCTCACTACTATCTATCAATAGCCCACTGGTGAGGTGCTGAGAACAGAGTTCTCTTGTTGGATTCTCCACTCCCCAGCCAAGAGTTCTATAAAGTGCTTTATTGTGGTTGCGTACAGTTGCATAGCAATCCTTGCTCAAACACCTGGAGCCCCAGGCCCCAAATTGGCAAACTTAACCTTGACCTAATGATTGAAATCACATCACAAGGAAGGGGGTGACTGAAGAATCACCCCAGAATGACACCAACGGTGTGAGTAGTTTTCCTGCCTCTCTCCTGACACCTCTGTATTCCCTCGCTGCAAGGGAGTCTGAGAAATACCGTTACCTTTTCTGCCTCAGATGGACAGAGACATGTGCTTAAAAAGCTACGAGAAGCACCACATAAACAGACTACCGTGTCACCTCAGGAAGGTCGAAGGTTTGGATGTCGAGTGGTCTGAGCATAGAGCGCTGACTGATATGTCTCCAGTCAGTGCCTTCCTGAGGAGTGAACAGGTAAACCTTTGAAGGGCATCCGCCTTTGCTCGCACCCTTCTCCTCTCTGGAGAGCAGCAGCAATGGCTGGTCACTCACTGAGCAGCCATCTCGAGGCAGTGGAGTAACAAGTGTGACATGAAAGCTGACACAGTGAGAAGGATAGGAAACAATGGCAGAGCCTAGGTTCCCAGGGGCATCCTGAGCTTGCAGGAGGCCTGGACTGCTGACTCCAGGCCATGCTTTAAAGGGAAATCACTTTCTCTTTGTTAAAAGTTTCAGTTTGGTTTTCTGTTATTCCCTTCTGGGTATATCCCCCCCCCCTTTTTTTTGTTTTGTTTTTTTGGTTTTTTGAGACTGGGTTTCTCTGTGTAGCCCTGGCTGTCCTGGAACTCACTCTGTAGACCAGACTGGCCTCAGAAATCCACCTGCCTCTGCCTCCAAGTGCTGGGATTAAAGGCGTGCACCACCACTGCCCAGCCTTTTTTTTTTTTTAAGATTTATTTATTTATTATATGTAACGACACTGTAACTGTCTTCAGACATTCTAGAAGAGGACATTAGATCTTGTTACGGACGGTTTGTGAGCCACCATGTGGTTGCTGGGATTTGAACTCAGGACCTTCAGAAGTGCAGTCAGTGCTCTTAACAGCTGAGCCATCTCTCCAGCCCCGACCATATTCCTAATACAGGATCCTTTACAGTGTCCAGTCCAGGAGAGGGAGTAGCCCCACGCAACATACACCTTGGAAATAGAAACATCAGGACTTGGTGATAGTTCACTGCTACGAGGAGGAAGGAATGTGGGAAATCAGAGATGGCGGCTAGCTTTGTGATTAGGAACAACAAATAGGAGTATATAATCTTCCCCATTTGTTAACCATAGGATACCTTCACTTTCTGTAGCAGAAGAACCCATGAAAGAAAAGGAAAAAATCTTAGTTTTGTTCCCTTGGAGCCTTTGGGAAAACTTAAGTTAAACTCACATTTAATATTGCTGAAACAGTGAAACAGGTCAGAAGTATGTATTGTCTACTTTGAACGTTGCATCTGAAGCACGAGAGCTCCCCCGAGCCCCTCCCCCACCAGCATGCAGGTGTGCAAAGCTCAAGACTCTCACTCCCATCCTGCCCTGCTTTCTATTGCTTACAGGACTAGAATATACATGTATTCATATATGTATGAATATATTAACTTCTTCAATCAGCAAATAACGCTGCACAGCTGGATCAAATAAACATTCCATAGCTGGACCTTTTATTTTTTTTTCTTTTTAAAAGATGTATTTTCTAAAAATATCTCCCGTGTCTGTGTACATAACGGTAATAGGTATGTAAAGGCAGAGAATGAAAGGGAAGGTGATTCTAGATAATCTACTCAACCATATGTTGTGGTTTGCATCCTTCAATGGCTCTCAGAGACCATGGTCCAAAGGTGTGGTTGTCAGCTCATCACACAATTTGTAAGTGGTGGGGCATGGCTAGAGAAAATTAAGTCATTGGTGGTACGCCCTCGAAGGGGATATAGATACTAGGACCCCTTAGCACAAACTTCTTGCGTCTTCTTTGCCATAGGCTCAAAGCAATATATCCAGCTGGAACCTTAAACGCCAGGAACCAGAGTAAGTCTTTTTCCTTTAATGTTGATTGTGTCCAGTCTTTTGTCACAGTTCTTGAGAGTTGGCTAATGCCACCATTATTTTTGACCTTACTGCCTCTGATGAGCACAGTTGCATCTCAAGAACTACTAACTGACACATTTGCAGGAAGTGCAGCCCTAGGCACAGGTGCTTCAGTGACTTCCTTCGCCCCATGTTCCAGTCCCTATGGAAAGGTTGGCATCCTCACAGGCCATCCTGAGCAGGCTTGGAAGGGAGGAAGGTTACCCAGAAACCTCCCACCCTTTAACTGAAAGTCTTAAGTGACCCATGCAGTAGAGGGTAACCCTGGGAGCTGTGAGGTAGGGATGGTGAAGGAGAGGCCAGGTAGGTGGGAAAGAAAAACCACGGTAAGTTGCCGACTTGATCCCTGAGATCCAGGCCACCATGCCCAGTGGTGAGAGGCTTCTCCTTCCCCAACTCTCTCACTCTTTGGGGACAGAAAAGGAAAACCTGGACTCTAGCAATGGCCGAAAAGTACCTTTAAAGCTAATACCAGAAGCAGCCAGAGTGTAAACAATGCTGGACCAGGGTCACAGGACACAGCTGGAGGCAGTCTAACCTCTCCCAGGCTCTGTCTCCCACCTCCAGCAACAGGGTCTGGAGCTGTTCTATGCCTCCACAGTGGACGAGGTTCAGCAAGATCGTAAGGCACAGTAACACATTCTGCTATGTTTCACACACTAAGTGACCAGTTATAGCGTTTCTATGTATATACCCAGCCAAAGCAAGCATTTAGGGAGCATGGGGCATGGGACATCTCTAAGACAAAATCCAGATCCCAATTAAAATATTCATTTCATCCAAAAATCCTACTCAGAAGCTGGCAAGATGTTACAGTGGGTAGAGATGCTTGCCCCTTGGGGTCAATCCCTGAAACCTATATGTCTAAGTTAGGGTTTCTATTGCTGTAAAGAGACAGCACGCCCAAGGCAACTCTTTTAAAGACAACAACAACAACAAAACCATTTAATTGGGGCTGGCTTACAGTTTTAGAGGTTTAGTCTGTTATCGGCTTGGCAAGAAACATGGCGGCGTGCAGGTGGACATGACT
Source organism: Apodemus sylvaticus (assembly GCF_947179515.1). Classification (NCBI taxonomy): domain Eukaryota; kingdom Metazoa; phylum Chordata; class Mammalia; order Rodentia; family Muridae; genus Apodemus; species Apodemus sylvaticus. Next base: position 63,007,238 of record NC_067485.1, read on the forward strand.
CTGGAGATGGAGCTGAGAGTTCGACATTGGGCTGTGAGCCTCACTGGGGGCTTGAGCAGGAGACATCAAAGGCTGCCCCCACAGTGACACATCTCTTCACCAAGAAGTACCTACTAGTACCACTCCCTTGTGGCCAAGCACTGAAACTCAGGAATCTATGGGGGTGATGTCAATTCAAACCACCACATTATATAAAGGAGGATAGAACCAACTTCATGAAGTTGACCTCTGACCTCCACAGGAATAAATTGTGGCACTCCCATCTCTCTTCTGCTCACCCCCCCCCCCCCCAGTACTTTTTAAAATGGATTCTCTCCGGAGGTATGGGGAGACAGCTCGACTAGGCAAGTGCTTTCCTTGAAACCATGGGGACATAATGTCAATCCCCACTACCCAAGAATAGAAAAGAAATCAAAGAGCTGGTGTGGTGTGGCTGGGGATACAGAGACAGGAGGATGCCTGGCACCTCAGTGATTGGTACCTTGCTCTGTGGACCTAGGTCTGTGTTATGGAGAGGAAGGCAGCTAAAAGTGTGTTCTGCATTGCTCGGGGTAGCTGGGGATATGACTTCTCAGAGGACCATCTTGCTCTAAGGACCTGTGTTGCTGCTCTTTACCAGTGCTCCAGGGCCTCCCCTCGCTCCCCCTCCCCCTCCCCAGTCTCCTTAGTCAGTGGGTCTGCTTCAGTACCGAGCAAATGTAACATTTAGAACTATTTGACCACAGTGTGAGCAAACTCCAGAAAATGCAGTAAGATGGAGTTCCAGGTCACCCAGGTTCCGTCACGAGTGTCGAGATATGCACGCTTTATACAGCGAGGGGAGGGTTTCAACTTACATAGAGAATGCGCTACACCAGGAACCTGTCACCTGGGTGCTGAGGAAAACAGCTAAACTTGCAAAAGGTGACTTCTCTCTCCCACAGGTACCTCTCCCAGCTCTCCCCGCTCTCCCAATCAAATAAAGCAGTTCTTCACAGGATTTCGCATTTGCATTTAAAACAAAAGGTGTCAGCGCCCCTCCCCCACCAGTGGATCTGCCAGGAGAGATAGGTTGAGGCTGCTAAGGAAGCAGCTTGGCCTGCATAGTCTTTGCTTTCCCTTGCCCCCCTAACCCCCCCCCCCTCCAAGACAGTGGCACAGCTGCTCTTCCTTATTCTGCTGCCTCTGTCCATCCTCCATCCGAGGCTTTCTCAATCCTTCCGATCTCCTTCTAAAGCAAATTGAACACATCTGAATCCCTCCCATAAATTACATGTGAGCACAGCTACCAAGGCAGAGAAAAACAACACACCATGCTCACTCTCTTTTGTTTGCCAAGTTGAGGAGAGCCCGGCCACCCCACTTAGAGCAGCCTTCCTGCTTGTCCTTGAGAGGAGGTGGAGGACTGTATGAGACACACAGATCACGACCAGGGAAAGAGGGAGACGTCCCCACTAGCATGTCCTGAGCAGCTTTTCCTGCTAGCAAGCATCCAGTCAAGGCTTCCACAGTGGATAAAGCTGGACAACACTTCCTGAGACCCACGTGATGGAAGGGGAGACCAGGCCCCTGAGAGTTGTCCTCTGTCCTACATATGCACTATAGTAAGCACACGCATACTAATTTCCTGTTTTGTTTTGTTTATTTTCAGACGTGTAGATGTTTTCCCTGGTTGTATATCTGTGCAACACGTGTGCCTGGTGCTGAAGTGCCCGAAGCCAGTGTTGGAGCGTTGGGAAGTGGAGTGGTGAATTCTGAGCCACCATATGGATGCTGCGAATTGAACCCCGGTCTTCAGGAAGAGCAGCCAAGCGCTCTTAACCACTGAGCCATCACTCCAGACAGTTACACCTTAACGTTCAAGATGTTTCTTAAGACAAGCTTCTCCCCATCTCCTTTTTGACCTCTACCCTCTTCCCCAAGTGACTCTAAACATTTCTACTCTATCATGACCAGTAGGTGGACAACACCGTGGCTCACACCCCTCTCACAGGCCCCTCCGAGCCATTTATCTGTCTGCTCCACACACCAGTCCTGAACACCTTGGGCATCTAAGCTCAAGTGTTTCCTAATCAGAATCTTTCTCTCTACATGCAGTCTGCGGTATTGCCTTTGCCTAGTTGCTCAAGTCGGAAACCCAGACATTTTTGCTATGATTTGGGTGTGTCCCCAGAAAACCACATACCATTCTGCTAGGTGCCCAGCTCACCATGCTTCTGGAAGATGGTTGTAGTTAAGAGGTGCGGCTGGTGAAAAGTCTTAGGTCTTGAGGCACACTCTATGCTGGGAAGTATGAGGTGCCCACCCTAAGGCCAGCACCTTCTTCCCCCACCCAGCGCTGCCGGGAGGTGTGCACTCCTGCCTCAGGCACAAAGGCATGACGGATACATATTGAAACCTTCAAAACTGTGAGCCCAGTCTAGCCTTTTCTCCTTTTAAATAGTTTCAGGCATTTTGTTATAGTAATAGAAAGCTTCTCTTTGAAATCCATATCTCTCATCCATTAACAACTTCTGGCAGTTTCACAAGAAAACATTCCCTCTCTTTCAGTGTTTCTTATCTCCTTGGCTTCTACACCACTTCAAGCTCTCATCAGCTTAAGGGGTTCCCACTCCCAGCTCTGTCCCCGAAATCTGCCTCACATCCAACTACCATAAGCATTGCAACTGGTTTGCAATAAAACTTTTACAAAAGTGTTGCAGGAAAAAAATTTTTTTTACAGAAAAGTGCAAATACGTAGTGGGATGCAATTTCGAAACCCAAACCCACCCGCACACCCAGCCCTTCAACCACAACACATAAATTAGTTTCACCCATTTTCCAACTTGTAACCGGCATAGCCAGTTCTGCAAGAAAGTCAGTTACGGCCGGGCGTGGTGGCGCACGCCTGTAATCCCAGCACTCTGGGAGGCAGAGGCAGGCGGATTTCTGAGTTCGAGGCCAGCCTGGTCTACAGAGTGAGTTCCAGGACAGCCAGGGCTACACAGAGAAACCCTGTCTCCAAAAACCAAAATAAATAAATAAAAAATAAAGGGAGGAAATGGTGCCAATTCCTAAATTATGGAGACAATTAGGCAGAGACAGAGTCCACTCTGATCTAAACCAGGTCAAGACTGGAGAGAAGGGGAGGAAGAACAAGAGAGACGCTGCTGAGCAAGAAAGGTGGCCCCAAGCAAGAGACTGGCATAGTCAAAATGGTAGAGGGAACAGGCTGGAGGCGGGGAAGCAAGAAGCCCAGCCCCTGGGGGCGAGGCTTAGGGGAGGGGGTGGGGCGAGAAGTGCTAGGAGGAGCCACGGGTATGGTGTAAAGCTTGAGTTTAAGACTTAATGATCCAGCTTTCTGTGGATAATAAGGAGCAACTAATCGATCCTATAACTACTTCCTATTGAAAATTGGGGCGTCATTTTCAGTGCCTTCATTTTCAGTGCCTAGGAAGGTGGGAATGATGGCTTGGAAGAAGGAGTGCGGGTTGTTTTGGCTTGCTGTCCACACTCTGTGGACTTCTGGGGCAGGAAGAGCAAGTTGCTATGGAGTGGTCTGGAGTGCCGGACCGCCTGGAGCATCCTAGGCCGGCCTCAGAGCCGTCTCCAGTTGGAAAGCACTGTAAAAAAGAAGGAAAGAAAGAAAGAAAGAAAGAAAGAGAGAGAGAGAGAGAGAGAGAGAGAGAGAGAGAGAGAGAGAGAGAGAGAGAGAGAGAGAGAGAGAGAGAGAGAGGAAGGAAGGAAGGAAGGAAGGAAGGAAGGAAGGAAGGAAGGAAGGAAGGAAGGAAGGAAGGAAGGAAGAAAGTTATGGCACGGCTGCCTGACCCTCTCAAAGGGCTTCCTTTGTGTTTAGATTGAAACCTATGCACATTGCTTTGGTCTACGACTCGGGCACTGTTTGGCCTCTAGATCTGTCCCCAAGTTCACGTCTTGCCGTTTCCGCCTGATCCTCATAGTACAGATCACTTGGTCTTTTTTTTTTTCATTTTAATTATTACATCCTTAAACTCATTACTTTATTTATTTGCATGCATGTGTGCATATTCGTCACAGCCTCAGTGGCTCACCGCCTTCAGGCTCCTCTCCCTGTCAAACGTCATAGCAATCGCATCATCACACCAGCCTCCCAGAGGCTTGTGCGTGGTCCACCTTCCATGCCCAGCACAGCTGCTGGCTAACGTGCATCCTTACATCACAGAGCACACACTTAGGAAAATAAGTTCGCTAATACCCTCTTCGTAAACCTGACTGGGGAAGTAAATGGGCTAATATACATTTTAGAAAATGCACCTCAAAAATAACGGTGAGTGTAGCCTCGGTGTTCGCTATCTAAGTTGAGTATGGCTGGGCGCATCTGGCGATAAGAGGATCAAACCAAACCTCCAAGGAAGTAAAAGACCGAGGAGCAGGATTTGACTCTGCCACCGATGTATAGTATTGGTGTCAGAATCCTTTGGAGAAGTAGACATTTGTCAGTAAAAACTTTGATCTGTGCCACAGAAACAACAATAAGTTAAAACTCCAACCTATATTATATTGTCTATAAAAATAAAACCTAGGGTCAGGTCCCTCTTGTTGATTACTGACATGCTTCAAAGACATGCTACGACTCTGGACTCGGCAAAAGATACCACAGGTCCAGACCACTGCCCTGGAGTGGAGGATCCATTGCCAATAAAGAGAACCACAGTGTTCCTTGCAGTTTATAAACTCAAAGGCCAAGAGAAGGCCAAGGATGCTGGGATCTTGCTTGAGGCCATCTTCTTGTTTGAATTCCATCACCTGAAGGTCTAGTCTCAGCATGCCTATGCGGTTACCCTGAGGTGGCCCAGGACAGAGAGATGTTACAGCCCAGTCTTTCTGTTTCCTTTCAACTAAGGGTGGACTAATTAGTCAAGCTCCCAGAAGAACCTGGTCAGGCATAGTCTTTGGCAGCCAACAAACTGGAGAGATGGTCCTGGACGATTTAATTAATCCAGGGAATAGGAGCTGGGGCACAGACCCGAAGACACGAGCAGTCTGGTGTCCAGCTCATGCCAGAGTAGCTACAAGTTTCGGACAGCTCAGACAGGCAGAGAAACATTGTTGCAGTCCTTCAGGTCAGGAAACAGCCAACAAGCCCCTAGCCTCCACAAAAGGTCAGGTAGTCAGGCAGAGGTCAGGCCGGGAGCAGTAGCACTGGATTAGCTGTCTGTAGGATACTAGACGGTGTATTTGCTAAAATGGGCAGACAGCAAGAAACAAATCTGGTTGTTTATGCATAGCAAGTCAGAAATGTGGAAGGGAAAAGGTAAATCTGCAGCCACAAAATAAGAACCCTGGGTCACATCAGATCAGGGTGCAGATGCTTGCAGGCTATTAAAATAAAAAAATAAAAAAATAAAAAACCAGGAAGCAGATAGCCTGGAAGGAACCATTTGCATCAGAATCTCAGATTACCTGACAGGCCAGTTCATCAGGGCCTAGGGTACAAGCAAAACCATCCCTTCATAAATCAGCACAAACCAATCTCCAAAATCAGCAAAATGTCTACACATCTTGTAAATTGATGCACCATTGGGAAAAGGGTTCCAGTGGTCTGAGAATTAACATATCTTTGATTACAGATAATGTATTGGGTTGCAGAGAATAACCATCAATTATGAGTGATAAATTAACTAGAGACTATATCGTTTGGGGAGGTGTCAAATTGAACAATTAGTTGATATTTACTTCATAACTAAGAACAAAGGGCACATATAAGTTGCACATTTACAACATTAGATTTTTTTTTAAACCAACAATTCATTTTTCATTTAAATGCATGAACGTAAATGTAATTACTGATCCTCCATTAATCTTCATTTGTTTGGAATTAGCCTGAAAGTGATAACAATTGCTTTTAGGATAGTTTCTTGAATGGGTTGAAACAAGTTCATTAGAGAAGGAAACATCTGAGTCTTGTGGGTTTTGTCAGAATAACCAAACTATTGCTTGTTGAATTGAGGAAATTCCACACAATGTGGAAATCTGTTAATAATAAAACCAAGGCGAAAAGACCGAGGAGGACTCTAAAATGATTTAAGAGGTGGTATCTAGTGGTGATATTTATTCACATCATTTGCATAAAACAAAAAATGTAGCATTAATATGGTTAATTTGATTTCTGTAGGCAGATAAGTTATCTGGTTGCCAAACACACAAGCAAACTAATATTTCACTTTTTATTTAATGATCTATTTTACATTTAAGTTTGTGCCTGAAATCTTTAATTAATTCATTTTTCCCATTATACTTTGTGCTAACATCTTTATTGCCCATAAAAAAAGAAAGAAAGAAAGAAACTGCACCAAATGGGCTGATTATAGATCATTTAAGTGTTAATTTTTCACAAGGCATTATCTGGTGAATTGATTTTGACCATGCAGAAAGGCAAGCAAAATTGTTATTCAACAATTCAGTTCCTCATCTGTGCGCCCCCATAGCTTCCCTCCCTCCTCTGCCACTCATGGTAAGGACTCCATGCCTGCATGTGTTCTAGCTTCTTTCTACCCACATTTACTGTGACACTCAGGGATACAAACAGTAACAGTGTATGATCCTCCTCCTGAATGTCTAAATTTCACCTAGACTCACACTTTCAAATTACACAATTATTGCAGGCAACTGTCTTTGAATTTACTGACCCCACTTGTGAAGAAGGCAGACAATTTTGTGCCCCTGTTAGGCTTCAAAACTTTTCTTTGCTTTTATCTAACTCCCTCTGGGAATTTAAAAAGTATCTATTTATCTGTTTCATTTGCAGATTTCTGTATCTCTGTGAGAACTAGCAGGGTAAAAGGCAAGACTAATCTATAGCAGTATTTGGTGTTCAGTATTCTAGATAAGAGATCCAATCACATTTCAAGATGCCATTTCAAAGGGTTCATTTTATATCATATCATTCATAAGAATTATTATGATTTCTATAACTGTGTGTATGTTTAACAAGGTTGTTCAGTTTTTAAAAGTAGGTAATCATTAATCCCTCTTCAGAGAAGCAATTATACAAGTAAGCAAAATCTACTAGAAGACAATTGAAGAGCTCTTGTCTGTGCTAAGTGCAAATACCTTGTTCATTCCTTGTTTCTAGAGGCTAGGATTGTAGACAGCAATTGGAAACAGCTCAAGGTCTGCTGTGTGAGGAAACTGCTGTGCTAGGCCAATGAGCTAACTGCTACACATCTTCTAAGGGAGCACAAAACTGACTTAGGAAACTGAGCTGTCATTGTGTTTGGAGTCAGTAACTTCTTACTCACAACACACAAAGTCAGCTATTCTATATGTTTAAAAAGAGGTCAGTTCAGAAGGTTTGTGCTATAGTGAAGAGAATTTAAAATAGCACAGCACGATGTATGGAAAGCACTGTAAAAGTTCCCTGGCTTTTGCAAACACTGCATTTATGATCTGAAAACTTTGCCATTCCGCAACATGACCAGGACATTTTCCTGTAATTTTCTGTAAACTTTCCACTCATATAGCTGAAGGTCAATGGCTTATGGGTAATTATTTTTATGACATGAGAAACTAACATTTTGACTGACTATTAATCTTTTGCTTTAAAAAATGTTTAGGTCTTTAAACTACCTTATTGTTGCTAAAACATTGAATTAAACATATCATGATTTTATGTTAAAACAAACAAAAATTTCTTGCAAGCAAACAAGACAATAAACAATATAAAGTCACTTAAGTGCTTCCTCTGTCCTCCCAGCCACCCCTGCTGAATATGGTTTTCCCTTTAGAATATTTTGTGTTTGATTTAACTCTCCTAAAGCAAGATACATTTATGACAAGCATTAAGAGATTCCGATTTCTAAATTCCTAGGTAACATAAAGAGGTACAATGATTAGTTTCCTACAGAACAGAAAATATTTTGAAGATATTCAGTGCTCAGGTGCTACTAAACCTCAAAAATTCTATATATTTGATAAGTGGTTATCAGTGTTTGCATAGCTTTAGTTGTAAAGCAGTTAACATCCATTAATGGTATCAATTTCTCATAAAAACAAGAATCAGCATGAAACATGAGAAAGGAAGACAAGAATATCTCAATTCACTTAAACTCCTAGATTGTGTCTGTGAAGGTGACACAAGCAGGAGACTTAAAGCAATAGGCTGGGAGAGGCTCTGGGAGAACTAAGTTATATTAGCAAGACTTTGTCACGTGAAATGCCTGAATTATTCTGTGTGCTGATATATGAGCACCTGTCATTTAAGGAAATGTACTTCAAAGTATCAAGAGTGTAGATACTTAAAATTTGAAGTCTACAGGATGTAAGCAAGGACCATTGAAAATACACAGCATTGCATAAATCAATGGCCAAAACAGGTGTGACTTGCAACATTAACAAAGCAGTTAATTGTAAAGAAATGTCTTCCATGTAAGTAACATTGAGACATGAAGCTTTTGAATCACATATAGGCCAACAGATAATGTTACAAACAAACAAACAAACAAAAAAATCACAGTAGTTTGTAAAGCCTGTATTGTGAGAAACTGACTGTCACATGCTGGGCATCTGTGAATCCATGCTTTTGTATTCCTAAAGATTACCTTACTCAAAAATTGTTCTGATGACAACACCTAGTTGTCCAAATGGATTTTGAAAAGATAAGGGCTCTACTTAAAATTCTACTCCACTGAATTCTGGGACAGAGATCATGTGCTTTCTTTTACATAGTAAATCTACGAAATAAAGATACTTTCTTGTGTATTAGTCAGCAATACTGAACACATTAAGTGTTTGATATTGCATGCATAAATGTGATGGTTTTGTTTTACATGGACTGTTGATCAGTAACTCCTCCTGACCAGAAACCCTCCTTTCTCATAATAATTTAATAAATATTTTGCAGTGGTTTTAAAGAAAAAGTAGGCCTCAGAATCTAATCAGTTGGATTCTGTGATTAGACTCAAGAGTGACTAGACTATCAATCAAAACTACAACTTCCAACTTTTACTTTAGAAGGAGGTTATTCTGAGAGGGGAGAAAGCAACTTACTTTAAGCATCAATCCCATATTTATACTCCATAAAGCACTCTTTTCTAGATGGCTTTAGAGATTTGATTTTTACAAAACTCCTGACTAGACCTGATGAAGTCAGGAAATACTTCTATAAAGAGGGGAGCTCGAAAGACTCCTTAAGAACTCCCAAGAAGTCAAAAACAAGAGCACAAACTGAACTGGGAGTCTAAAGTGTCGACTAGTGTCAAGCCATAAACGTCTACACCGTGATGAATTATTTAATTTCAAAAATCTTACAGCCTTAAGAAAGACAGAAAGAAAGAAAGAAAGAAAGAAAGAAAGAAAGAAAGAAAGAAAGAAAGAAAGAAAGAAAGAAAGAAAGAAAGAAAGAAAGAAAGAAAGAAAGAAAGAAAGAAAGAAACCTTTCTCAGCAACAGAAGCTAGACTGTTCTCTAAGCAGGCCTTTCAACTTGCCGAGGTTTTCAGTTCGGAATTCTGTGGACAATCTCCAAGTCAGCACAAGACTATTTCATTTTGAAATTTGGTTTTAGCATTTAAACACACACACACACACACACACACACACACACACACACACACACACACACAGGGAAGGAATCTCCTGAAAGCAACCGGTCCGTACCGTGGGAACCAAGCCACGGAGCCTTCTCTCCCCGCCTCTAGAAATTTGCAGCTTGCATTATAATGCAGCTTTTCAAACAGAATTTTAAAAATAAGACCTGTATTTCCTGCCTGGGAGAGAAATTTTTCTGAAATCTAAAGTCGATGAAAGTAGAAACTTAGATTGTAAAAGAACTGTTCAATGTAACAGAAAAGTTTCAAAAGTCAAAATCGGGTTAAGAGTGCAGTGATAAAAGTAACCGCTCCAGTACCAGAAGCCAGCTGCGGGTTTGAGCGAGCCAGTGTGCGCAGCCCGGACCTGGGAGGTGCCAATTTTGGGGTGTGTTTGTGCTCGGGTTTCAAATTACCGCGTGATGGGTGACAAGCACCTCGGGGTGGGAGACAGGTACCAGTGACCTCGGGAAGGATGACTTGTTGGCAAGGAAGACAATCAACCTGGAGAACTTACCGGAGAACCTCAGGACAGAGCCCACCGGACTGCCCGGGGCGATGTGGGTATCGGTCACCCCCGGCGGCGATCACGAGTGGCTAGCTGGCTTTTACTTTGGTCCTGAGGGGAATGGTCGCCTCCTCTCCTGCAGCACGAGTCCTTCCCACCTGCGGGGGACGAAGCCCGAGGCTCCGGCCTGGTCCACAATGTGGATCCCGGCGGGCGCGGGGCTCTGTCCTCAGGGTTCTCCGGCTCGGAGTGTTGCAGCCCGCAGGCTCCCCAGGTCTTTGGAAGAGGGAGGGGACGCCAGGCACCCAGGTCCCTTCCTTAGCTCCGGAGAGGATGGGATGTGGAGGAAAGGACAATGCTGGTCTTGTAAAGAGGGGAGAATTGTGAGCAAGTCCTGCGTGACGTTCAGGGTGACACTATGTCAGAGCGACATAGGGTGAGACGCGAGGCGGACGCGGCTTCTATCTGGGGGTGCCTCCAGCTACCCCAAGAATTACCCGGGGAGCTTTGATACCTCGGACTTTGGCGGGGGGCGAACCGCGGATCTCGAGGTCCGGGCAGCCGGCGGGACAGTCGACCCTGCAGGGACTCTGGGCGGATAGCAACTAGGGTAGAGGCTCAGTGGCTGTGCACAGGACCTGGTGGCCGGCCGCCCGCCCCAGGTGGGATGGGGAGTGGTACCGGAGGACCGAAGTCCCTTCCAGGAAGGCTCGATCTTGGGGCGCCGCGCCCCGTTATCCTCAGCTAGCACCCTTCTCTTTAAGGGCGTCCTTCCTCTTTTTCTTTCTATCTTCCACCAATCTAGTAACGCCTCCTTCCTATACTAGCGCCTACCACTCACCGGTCGTCCAAAGTCAAGGACGTGAGAAGCTCCGAGGGGAGCCGCGCCCGAGGGCCACTTGCACCCCTCAGCCCTGTAAGGCAGGGGCAGGCAGGAAGGCTCCCCAGCTAACCCTGCAGCCTGCAAGGCACGTATGAGGAGAGCCTCCAGCCAGTTCCTGCTCCCCGCAGCCCTGCAAGGGCAGAAACACGCACTGGGGTTCCCAGCTGGAGCCTGCACCCTCCAGCCCTACCAGGCAGAGACTGGTCTGAGGCTCCCCCTGCGCTCTGTACCCCGCAGCCCTGCTAGGCAGGCACAATGGTCCCTAGCTGGGCCCTGCACACTAAAGCCCTGCAAGGTATAGATGGACACGAGGGTCCCCAGCTGAGCCCTGCATCCTGCCCTGTCGCCAAGCCCTCGGCCCGAACGGCAGAAACCCGCTGGCACGGTCCCCAGCCACCGGAGGGGGAAAAATCAACCAGGACTGCACGAATATGGCGCTGCTGGAAACCGAGCCTGGACACCCGCAGCAGCCTGGCCCTAGCGGTGCCTCGGCCTCCTCGCTCTTCCTGGTGCTCTAGACTCCTGCGTTCTCCTTCGGGCATCCTCTAACCAGCGGACCCTGACCGTTTTTTTCCTACCCTCCCTTCCCGCGCCTCCCTCCTCCCTGTCCCTCTCGGTTGGTTCCTCTTTCTCCATTTTGTGTCTGTGGCCAGCGCGTTTCTTCCTTGCTGCTTGCTGGGCTCATAGGCAAGCCATGCTCTTTTCTTTTCTTTTCTTTTCTTTTCTTTTCTCTTCTCTTCTCTTCTCTTCTCTTCTCTTCTCTTCTCTTCTCTTCTCTTCTTTTCCTTTCCTTTCTTTTCTTTTCTTTTCTTTCCTTTTCGTTTCTTTTCTCTTTTCTTTTTTTCTATCTTTTCTTTTCTCTTCTTTTCTTTTTTCTATCTTTTCTTTTCTCATATCTTTTCCTCTCCTCTTCCTCCTCCTCCTCTCCTCTCTCTCTCTCTCTCTCTCTCTCTCTCTCTCTCTCTCTCTCTCTGCTCTTGCGTTTAGGCTAGAAAGGGCATCCAGGTGAGAGCCTAGGCTGCCACGGCCCTGGGTGGGGAGCCGGTGACCTCAGAAGCCACTGTGTACCCAGCGCTCCCCAGCAGCGGAGGGGACTTTGTAGGGTAGGGTGCTGTCACCTCCTGCTGCGAGAAGACAAGCTTAGGGCTCCTGCCAACTTGTTCTCTTTCTCCCTCCCTCCTTCCCTCCCTCTCTCCCTCCCTCTCTCCCTCCTTTTCTCCCTCCCTCTCTCCCTCTCTCCCTCTTTCCCTCTTCTCTCTCTCTCTCTCTCTCTCTCTCTCTCTCTCTCTCTCCCTCCCTCTCTCCCTCCCTCCCTCCCTCTCTCCGTCTCTCCCTCCCTCCCTCTCTGTGTCTGTGTCTCCGTCTGTCTCTCTCTCTGTCTCTGAGTCTCTTTCTCTCCCTCCCTCCTTCTCCCTCTTTTGTTTTCTGTTTCTGGTTAGCTAGCTGGCTTTCTCCCTTGCTTTCTTTTCTGCTATTGCAGCTGGGAGTTTTGCACTGGTTTTCAATAGGCTAGGAATCTTAAGCATCTTTCCGAGCAGTGAACAATGATGATTTGTAAAGACCCGCAAAGAAGTCAGAGATGTTAATAATTCGTGCTTGTTTTCTCGCTGAACACGGGGATTCTCAAGCAGTAAGGTGGTTAAAGATTACAGTTTCTTTTAAATTACTTTTTATACTCATCCTCTCTCTCTCTCTCTCTCTCTCTCTCTCTCTCTCTCTCTCTCTCTCCCTCCCTCCCTCCCTCTCCTCCCTCCTTCCCTCCCCCTCTCTTCGTCTGAACTCAAGACTGCTGATTTTGAATTCAAATTATTCCTAAATGGTGGTCCCATTGAAAGTCTAGCCGAGGAGCGGTGTGATTTTTGAAGTCTCTGGGCTGCAGCTCAGCGACACGTGTCTACCTTCCCGAGGTAGCTGGGCTGCATCCTTGGTTTTCTTTCAAGCAAATGATAGAAGCATTCAAGTCAAGGGAAACAATGATGTCATTTGTTCTTCTAGGCACTTCTTTCAGTCATAAAGGGGGAAGTTGGTCTATATGTAGAAACTGAAAATAAAATGATTCACCTTCTCAACTATATTTTAACCTTCTAGATTCACATTTTTCAAGAACATTCTACTCTGTCCCCCTCACTCCAGAACAAAATGAAGGTGTCCCTCCTTTGTGTGATACACTTTGGAATTCCCGGAAATATTTGAAAGATCAATTTTTTGAGACTCTTAAAAAAAAAAAAACCAAGGGGAATTGTTCTTAGCAGAAATTACAGAGTGTCTCCTTTAAAACAAAACAGTTTCCTTGGTTTACATTCATTGACTTCGATTAAAATCAGGTTTTAAGTACTTCTTTTCAGACTAGTTATGAAAGAGAGGAGAAAGCTCACAAGTCTTGGCATGAGCCTTAGCAATGTAGCCAGGCCTTGTTAAACTTACAGTGGCAACTTCAAATCAAAGATGCGAAAGCTGGCAGCAAGCATTCTTTTAAGGACCTGACTTTCAGAAGCATAGACAGTAGATTAAAATGTCTTCTATGCTTTTCTCCCTGTAAGTGGTAACTGCATTTGCCTGAGAATACAGACATTTCCCCGATCAGCTTTCTAAAAATGGGTATCATTGGAGAAGTCCTTCTTGTTCTTCAACTTAATTGGAATAATTCAGTAATTAAATCAAATCAATCCTAGTAAGATGTTGTTTCCTGCTTGAAGCAGTGAAAATTAAGCACAACCCACATGACTTTAAAAGGCAAACTTTGTACATAGTCTAAGCAATCCACATTGCTGGAAAAAAGTGGACAGAACATGTTTTCTAAGTATTAAAAGTATTCAAGGTAGTATGCAGACAGGGATAGCTTAAGTCAGCATTTACGGATTACAAACATATTTACTCTCATTTAAAAATGCTCATATTAAAATTTTTTTCTTCCCCTACATACAAATTAAATTTCAGATATATTAAGTACCAACTAAAGAAAAGAAAATGTTTTTACAATGTTGACTCTGCAGCTGGAGAGATGGTTAGAGTGCTGGCTGTTCTTCCAAAGGACCCGAGTTTGGTGCCCAGCACCCACATCAGGTGGGTTGCAACCACCTGGGATCCAGCTCCAGGGGATTTGACGCCCTCTTCTGGCTTCTGCACACATGTGCAGAAACTAATACAGAGATGTGTGTGTGTGTATATAAATAAGAATTTTCGAGACTACTGATTATGAACATAGAATTTCTTCATAAGTGTGGCTTAGGGAATTCTTTTCTTCCTCCCTTCCTTCTTCCCTCCCTCCTTCCTTCCCTCCCTCCCATCACACTGGGGGTCTAACTCAGGGGCCTATGCTGAACAAATGTTCTACCACTCAGCTGCAACACAAGCCTGGGAAGTATACCTTAAACAAAGCATTAAAACGCACAACCCATAGAGGAAAGGACAAAATAAATCATATTTAAATTTTAAAAATACTTTTAACATGACAGGAGACTGCACAAAAATTAAAAGATAAACTGAAATGGTCTTCTCAACATGTACTTGACAAGGGATTAATATTTAGAGTGTATAAATAACTCATGCAGAAAAATTAATAATTTATAAAGTTCTCATAAGGGAAAGATGTGGGTAATGTCATACACATGAGAGGTAACAGTGTAGAACAGCTAACAGGAAGGACATATTTACTTCCAAAGAGTATGACTTCCTCTTGGAGAAATGGAAAAGGAGGAAGAAGAATTGGAAACAATCCCAGAGAAGTAACAGTTCTTTTAGCATCAGTGCCCATTCAAATAACAAACAAACAGCACATGCCCTCTTCCTAGTAATAATGCCCCTGTGTAGTGAGTTCACACGTAACATGGAAAAGCACACAGTATCCCCTAGTATCTGTCCTGTGAGAACTGAAAGGAACAGATTATCCGTAGTAGATGTTCCTCTCTGGTGCTGTCTCTATGTGGTAAGTTTGCTTGATTTCTGAGTAGATTTAATGAGAAAGAAAATGTGTTTAAAACTGATTTACAGTAAAAATATTCATTCTTATTCTATGAAAAAAATGTAAGTGCTGCATACAGTTGGATCCTAATTTTTCTCAAAGGTCCATGCCTTAGTCCCCATCTTACTGTGGTTGGGAGTGGGAACTTTTAGAAGTGAAGACTACCAGGTATCTTTGGTGAGTGGGTATGTCAGAGGCAGAGGCAGGAGGATCTCTGAGTTCAAGGCTAGCCTGGTCTATAGAACGAATTCCAGGACAGTCAGCTCTATTCAGAGAAACCATATTTAAACAAAGAAACAAAATTTTGCATATTTTGTGTATGCATGAGAACGGCCTAGATTCCTGTTGTGGAAGAATACAGGGACCTGCACTCAAACATTTTGATGGTAAAATTAAAGTCAAGTAACATTTAATTAAAAAATAATTAGCCCAAATGAATTGCAACTTTAAAAATTATTTACTTCACTTATAATGTAATTGCATCTTTCCCCCTTCCTTCCCTTCTTCCCCAAAACCCTCCCAGATACTCTTTCTTGCTGGCTCTCTGGAACAAAGGCTGCATTGGCTACACAGAAATCACAGTTCCATCTCTCCTTTTACTCCTTGACACCTGCCAGCCAGCTTTCCCCAGGGCTGCCCAGTGATGTCTTTAACTAATATCTAACTCTTTCACTCAGTGAATGACACTTAGTTTCCATCTTAATTGGCCTCTTTGTGGGAAACACAGTCTCCAAGATCACACTGGTAGAAAGTAGATGGCCTCAGCCCTCTACAGGCTAAGGGCTTAGAGAGGAGATGGGAGAGAGAGTATGTACGAAAGAACATCAAAGATGGTCAGCATGCAGAAGAATGCGAATTGATCCATCCTTGTCTCCTTGTACTAAGCTCAACTTCAAATGGATCAAGGACCTACACATAAAGCCAGACACTCTGAAGCTAATAGAAAAGAAACTGGGGAAGACCCTTGAGGACATCGGTACAGGGGGAAAGTTCCTGAACAGAACACCAATAGCACATGCTCTAATATCAAGAATTGACAAATGGGACCTCATAAAACTACAAAGTTTCTGTAAGGCAAAGGACACCATCAAAAGGACAAATCGGCAACCAACAAATTGGGAAAAGATCTTCACCAACCCTACATCAGATAGAGGGCTAATATCCAATATATACAAAGAACTCAAGAAGTTAGACCCCAGAAAACCAAATAACCCTATTAAAAATGGGGGTACAGAGTTAAACAAAGAATTTTCACCTGAAGAACTTCAGATGGCGGAGAAGCATCTTAAAAAATGCTCAACTTCATTAGTCATTAGGGAAATGCAAATCAAAACAACCCTAAGATTTCATCTTACACCAGTCAGAATGGCTAAGATTAAAAACTCAGGAGACAGCAGGTGTTGGTGAGGATGTAGAGAAAGAGGAACACTCCTCTATTGGTGGTGGGGTTGCAAATTGGTACAACCCCTCTGGAAATCAGTCTGGCAGTTCCTCAGAAAACTGGCACCTCACTTCCGGAAGATCCTGCTATACCACTCCTGGGCATATACCCAGAGGATTCTTCAGCATGCAATAAGGATACATGCTCCACTATGTTCATAGCAGCCCTATTTATAATAGCCAGAAGCTGGAAAGAACCCAGGTATCCCTCAACAGCAAAAAATGTGGTATATCTACACAATAGAGTACTATTCAGCCATTAGAAACAATGAATTCATGAAATTCTTAGACAAATGGATGGAGCTGGAGAACATCATACTAAGTGAGGTAACCCAGACTCAAAAGATCAATCATGGTATGCACTCACTAATAAGTGGATATTAGCCTAGAAAACTGGAATACCCAAAACATAATCCACACATCAAATGAGATACAAGAAGAACGGAGGAGTGGCCCCTTGTTCTGGAAAGACTCAGTGTAGCAGTATAGGGCAAAACCAGAACAGGGAAGTGGGAAGGGGTGGGTGGGAGAACAGGGGGAGGGAAGGGGGCTTATGGGACTTTCAGGGAGTAGGGGGCCAGAAAAGGGGAAATCATTTGAAATGTAAATAAAAAATATATCAAATTAAAAAAAAAGAAGGAAAAAAAAGATGAGGAAGATGACTTGGCAGAATTGTGACCACCGAGATAGAATGCAGCAGGGAGAAAGAGGCCATTTCCGGAGCACTTTGGCTCTGTACTGGGGAGGAAGACAGTGGTGTGGACACTTACAGAGGCCGTTGTGCTTGTCTGGGTGTTTTTCATCCTATGGCATTGTCATTGATGAGTTCCATTTGACACTTTTCTTGCATCTCTTCCAAATGGCCATTCCTAACTATGATCTTCTTAAGTTCCACTAAACCTTCAACCAGCATTCTGGCCCACTGAAAAGGTGATTTTCCTAAAACACAAATCCTTGGCATCATGTGAGACAAGATGAGCGTGGACATGGCCTTGTCCCTTCTGTCCGTCAGCCTGACAGCACAGGGATTTGCAAAGAATCACCAAAAAATCATTTAAAAAAGTGATGGTTGTTATTATTGTGTCGGTACGTACATACATCCTCCCTTTCCCTTCCACCTCCCATGGGTGTGTTCTCGAGAGCATGTGTGCATGCGTGTGTATGTTCTGTGAGTAAGTGTGTGTGTGTGTGTGTGTGTGTGTGCATGTGTGTGCGCGCATGCACGCATGTCAGTGCAGTGCCATAGCATGTTTGAGGAGGTCAGAGGACATCTTTGTCGAGTAGGTTCTTTCCTTCCACCTTTGCTGGATTCTGGAGATTAAACTCAGGTCTACTGGTTTGCACCGCAAGCATCTTTACCCATTGAGTCATCTTTCAGCCCAATCAATTATTTTGTTTGTTTATTTGATTAGAGACAGGCTCTTCTGTAGCCCAGCCTGGCCTGGGACTCTATGCACACAGGGAGGATGACCTTGAATTACTAATCTTCCCGTCTCCATCTCCCAAGTGCTAGGATTCAGACAGGTCTCACTGTGCTTGTTACTGTGAACTACCGGGGACTGAACAGGCAAAAGTGTCATTTTGGGATTTGGGCAAGAGATAACTATTCACAACATTAAAACAAAAACAAAAACAAAACAAAAACAGGAAATATATCTGTAAATCTGAGTGCAGCTACTTTAGCCAGCCTTGCACAGTTCACCTGATTCTCCTTATCTTCATTTCCATGCTAGTGCCAGGTAGTGGTGGCGCACGCCTTTAATCCCAGCTCTTGGGAGGCACAGGCAGGCGGATTTCTGAGTCGAGGCCAGCCTGGTCTACAGATTGAGTTCCAGGACAGCCAGGGCTACACAGAGAAATCTGGTCTCAAAAGAACAAACAAACAAACAAACAACAACAACAACAAATCCATGCTAGTGGATTTACTCAAAGGTAAAGACTGGGTTTTTTGTTGTTGGTTTTTGGTTTTTGGTTTTTTGTTTTGTTTTTTCCAGACAGGCTACCTCCGCCTGGCTGACTTTTGTTTTTATTTATTTGTTGTTATTAAGTTGTCACTCATATAACACAAAGTTGACTCTTTTCGGGTTTGTTTGTTTGTTATTGTCCTTTTGAGACAGGGTCTCACTAGGTAGCACAGACCGTCTTGGAACTCACTGTGTAGTGCAGGCTGGTCTCAAACTCACAGAGATCCACCTGCCTCTGCCTCCACAGTGCTAGGACTAAAGGTGTGTGCTAACTGGCACAGTTCATCCTTTTCAACTTCATTATACTTATGAAGTTTTACAAAGAGCTCCTTACCGATTTCAGAACACTTTATTATCCACAAAGGAATCACACACCAAATAAGAGTCCATCCCCCTCCACATTCCTGGCTTCTTTCTTCTGTTTGTATCAATTTGACTGTTCTGGATATATCTTGTACATGTGATCATACAGTAGTACGCTGCCTGTATTTGGTTCCCTTCTTAAGTCATAAAAAGTATGGGCATGAAATTTTTTGGGTTTGTCCAAGTTATAGCATGTTTCAGTACACTATTTCTTTTTAATAGCTAAATAGTATCAATTCATTGGGCACGTCACACTGAATATTCATTAAGTGATGGACTATTGAATTTGTATCCACTTTCAAGTGATTATGTACAATGCAGCCATTAGAGTTACTTTCTGGGTTTCCATGTGGCCATGTGGCTTTTGTGCTTAGGAGTGGTTTTAGGAGTTTTGGTTCTGTTAGCAGAATTGATGGACCAAATGGTAAACCTGTGGTCAGCAACAGTCTGTACCTCTGTCTGCTATGTCTGGGGACTCCAGCCTCCCCAATCCCTTGCCAGCTCTGGTCCAGCTCTGTAGCTATGCCGTCTTCTCAGCAGTAAAGTGCTAGCTTGTCATCATTTAACTTGCATTTCTTTCATTACTATTCTTAGGGAGCATATCTCTGTTTTGTCATCTCTATATATTCTTGGGAGGAATGTCTACATATTCTCTTCCCCTTTTTAAATTGGACTATTTTCTTTTTATTCTTCTGTTGTACTTTTATATGTTCTCGGACTTGTCCCTTTAGCAGACAAAGCCTTGCAAACACTTCCTCCCCACCTAGGCCCAGCTTTTCATCATTGTGGCAGTGTCTTGTGGAGCATAGGGTGCAGCTGATATTGGCTACTCTGTGGGCTCAACACGTACCACTAGGAAAGAAAGGATAAAGGGGAGAGTGAGAGAAAGATATCCCTGAATCTGATTTCTCTCCTTTTGTTTCTTCTTTGAGCACAACTACTAACAAACGCACCTTCCCCCCCCCCCCCCATGACCAATAACCACCAATCCCCCTATTTTGGGCTCTAGTCCTTTATACCCTCGGAAAAGTTCCCAGAATTCCAAACATCAGACAATCACAGAAACTATCTGCTTCTGGCAAAGCCATGTCTCTACTAGAGCATGAGACAAATCATAGTCAGCTGCTATGAGGCGAGTCCCATATCCCCATACCTGGGATTAAAACAAAACCACTTTTTTATAATATTTCTGTGATATTTTTAAAGAAACAAAAAATCCAGAATTGTCACTACACTAGATGTTTCTATTTCTGATGTTATCCATTCGTTATTTATTATTTGTGTGTGTGTGTGTGTGTATACCGTATATACATATTCATACCATATGGGTGCTACAGCGTTCATGTGTACATTAGAGGATGACAGAGTGTCAATCAATCCTCACCTGCCACTTAATTTGAGACGAAGTTGCACTGCTTCACCTGCTAGGCTAGCCAGTCCATCAGCTTCTGGGATTCACGTCTCTGTGTCCATGGGTTCTGGGGCTCTGAACTCAGGCCACTAGATCTGTGAGGTAAGTGCTTTTACTTCCAAGCCATTTCCCTGACCTAGTGTGCAGTTTAGGTTTTTTATTGTGGCTGTACTCTTCATGTCTAAGAAACCATTGCCTAAACAGAGGTCCCCCCACCCCCACTTTCTTTTTTTTTTTTTTTTTTTTTTTGGTTTTTTGGATTTGGTTTTTCCAAGACAGGGTTTCTCTGTGTAGCCCTGGCTGTCCCGGAACTTACTCTGTAGACCAGCTGGCCTCAAACTCAGAAATCCATCTGCCTCTGCCTCCCAGAGTGCTGGGATTACAGGCTTGCGCCACCACGGCCTGGCTTCTGGTTTTTTTCCCCCACCCCTACTCTCTCTCTCTCTCTCTCTCTCTCTCTCTCTCTCTCACACACACACACACACACACACACCTGCACACGCACATGCACACACACAAACATGCACTTATTTACACAAGCCCATGCACATATACTTACATACACATTCATACACATACAAAATAACACATATATATACACATGCACATATACAAATATACACACTCACACACATATATGCATACACACACACACATGAACTCGGTGCCTTCTCTGAAGTAATTCATATCTTGAGATTTTCTCCTTTGGTCTTAACTCCAGTTGGAGTTAATATTGGTGCCTGGTGTAAGTTAGGAACTCACCTTCATTCTTTGACATGTGGCTTTGTAGCTGTTCTAGTGCTGTTAGCGGAAGTGACTGTTCCTCCCCTGCTGAATGATCTCAGCACATCACGTGTGGCCTTTGTATGCCTCTCAGTCTATAAGACCACGACCTCCATTTCCACTCCGGAGCTAGCACTCAAGCCCCTAAGTAGCCCAGAGCAGCACCTAAGAAATTCTTAATCTCCAATGACTCCTTGATAATTCAAGACATGTGGTTACAGATTTTCTTTCACACTTCCTTGAGAAAAGAGTTTTCCATCAATCCTATCTAAAGTAAATGACATGCATAAATCCAAATTTAAATGCTCACCTGCAGGGTCCTTTTGTGTATCTCACCTTATGCTAACGATGTAGGCGTTGGCAATCTCTCCTCCTGCATGTTCTATGAAACCCTTTTTAAAACAATCAATTATGCTGGGCATGGTGGCACATGCCTACCATCCCAGCTGAACTGGAGGCTGTGCAGGGGTGAGGTTCTCTGAGATTTAGCATCAATCTACACCGCTGTTGGCCTCAGAAACAAAAGCACCAGCTCTGAATTGGGTCATTCAGCTGAAGAATGTGCAATGTTACTGTAACTTGGAAGCTGTTCTTCAACTCCAAGCAAAACCCTTCAGATCGTTAATTTATTAATTCTGTCTGTAGACTTGGACTAAGGATTTAGCATAATGGAAGGATTCTTGGAAATTAATCCAAAGTATTTTTAGCAAGTTGGGCCACAGAATCTCTGAATTCAATTTGTAGTCTTTGCAACTCTGTTGTTTTTAGTTTTGACTAAAGTTTTTTGTGTGTGCGCGCGTGCGCATGTATGTGTGTGTGTGTGTGTGTGTGCTCGCGCGCGCACGCATGTGTGTGTCTGTGTGTGTGTGTGTGTGTGTGAGAGAGAGAGGGGGGGTCTCACTGTATCTCCAAGTGTGTCAGGAAAAATACTTCATTTTGAAAGAAAGTAAAAGAGAATAAGGTGAAGACAGTGGAATAATGTATTATCATTTGCAAAATCTGGTACAATTCTTCATACTATGTCCTGCTCATCTTAACTTCAAAATCATGTCAAACTCAAACCTTTGTAAATTAATGTAATATTTTTAAAAGTTCCAAATTGTTAATGAGTGTTTGGTTGTAAAGTTGTGGTGGTTTGAATAGGTTTGGCCCCCATAGACTCCTGTGTTTGAATGCTTGACCCATGGGGAGTGGCACTATTAGGAGGTGTGGCCTTGTTGGAGAGAGTGTGTCACTGTGGGGGTGGGCTTTTAGGTCTTCTATGCTCAAGCTCCACCCACTGTGGAACATAGTCTCTCCTTGCCAACCACAGATCAAAATGTAGACCTCTCAGCCCTTCTAGCGCTGTGTCTGCCTGGGTACGGCCATGCTTCCCACCACGATGACAATGGACTGAACTTCTGAACCTGGCTTGGAGAGCCCCAGATGTTAGAGATGTCAGAACTGTGAGATACCTACAAGGGAAGCTGCTAAGAGGGAGTGGAACCAGCCTAGGAAAAACGTGTGCTGCAGTCAAAACAGACATGAGAAGTTGGAGATCTGAAGAGCGCTTTGACATCAGACATAGAGATGGAGAGTTTGGAGTTTGTTCATCTGGTTTTCAGTCTTGTTTTGAGCCATTATTTCCTCACTGTGCTCCCTCACCTATGTTTACGAATAAGTAATGTATAACCTGTGCTATGATATATTGGAAGTGTGTGATCTACTTTTTGATTTTGATTTTATAGGGGGTTACAATTAAAAGAGTATATGAATTCCAAAACAGATTTTAAACTTCGGACTTTTAAACATTGTTGCGACTGTGATAGGCTATGGGGACTTTTGACGTTGGACTAAATGCATTTTGCATTATGTTATGGCTACAAGCCTTTGGGGGCCAGAGAGTAGAATATAATGGTTTGAATAGGTTTGGCCCCATACATTCATGTGTTTGAATGCTTAGCACATGGGGAGTGGACACTATTAGGGGGTGTGGCCTTGTTGGAGGAAGCACTGTGGGGGTGGGCTTTGAGGTTTCCTACGCTCAAGCTCTACCCAGTGTAGAACATAGTTTTTGCTGTCTTCAGACCAAGATGTAGAACTCTCCACTCCTTCTCCAGCACCATGTCTGCCTGCACAGTGCCTTGCTTCCTACCATGATGATAATGGACTGAGCCTCTGAAACTGTAAGCTATTTCCAATTTAATGTTTTCTTTTATAGGAGTTGCCTTGGTCATGGTGTCTCTTCATAGCAATGGAAACCTTAAGACAACAGTACGTGAGAACTGTATTAGTCAGGGGTCTCTAGAGTCACAGAACATATAGGTAGTCTCTGTATAGTAGGGGAATTTGTTGGTGACTTACAGTCTGTAGTACAACTCCCAACAATGGTCAGCAGCTAGTCCAAGGTAGGCAGGTGAAGAAGAGAGAATGAATTTTCCTTCTTCCAATGTCCTAATGTAGGTTTCCAGCAGAGGGTGTGGCCCAGATTAAAGGTGTGTGCTACCATGCCTGGATCTGGGACTTGCTTTGTCCCAGATAACCTTGAACTCAGAGAATTCCCTGTCTTAATCTTCAGGGATTCATAGCTACTATGCCTCAAGATCTCCAAGCCAAGATCCAAGAGATACAAGAGAAACTTGTATCTCTCAGCCTCCAGATTAGGATCTCAGGTGAGCCTTCCAATTCTGGATTGTAGTTCATTCCAGATATAGTCAAGTTGACATCCAGGAATAGCCACTACAAGAACCATTCTGTAAGATTTTTGTTTATTTGCTTGTTTTTGTTTTTTTTAAAAGAGGTCTGGAGGGCTGGTGAGATGGCTCAGAGGTTAAGAGCACTGACTGCTCTCCAGAAGGTTCTGAGTTCAAATCCCAGCAACCACATGGTGGCTCATAACCATCTTTAATGAGATCTGACGCCCTCTTCTGGTGTGTCTGAAGACAGCTACAGTGTACTTATATATAATAATAAATAAATCTTTTTTTAAGAGGTCTGGAGATATGGATCAGAGGTAGATCTATAATCTTCTATAATAAGGAAAGAATTGGATCTTATCATCAACACACACACACATACACACACATGAACACACATGTACATGCATGTACATGCATGCATGTGGCAATGCAGCCTAGTAGTCTGGAGCCACCTAGAGAAGCATGGCTGGCCTTGACTTCTTGTCCTGCCACCAGCTTTGTGACCTTCAGTGAGTTACTTAACCTTTAAGTTTTAAACATCTGTGAAGCAGGGAGGGCAATAACCGGAAGGCCTCACGATGTTGTTAGCACACAGCAGAGCCCTTGACCCGGGTCCCAGGGCCGGCCTCACGCGTGCTAGGCAAGCACTCACTGAGCTGTGCCCCCAGCCTTTCACAACTCAGCGAATAAATGTTTGCAAAGGACTTGGCATTATGTCACTGCTAGTGTTGTAGAAAGCGTTGAGCGAATGAATCAGGCAGAATTCATGAATCACGTTAGCTTTGACCGTGTCAAAATCACCTCAGGAGCAGTAGGACCTTAAACTCTAAACAGTCTTTAAAGTTTAAAAAGTCCTTGTATGAGTAACTTATCTGGATTCTTTCTTTGGTTAAGTCCCTGTCAATTGAAAAATATGTGTTATCTGTGTGAGAGTGTGTGTGTATGATGTATGTGTGTGTGTGTGTGTGTGTGTGTGTGTGTGTGTGTGTGGCTGGGCATGCCACGGCTCGTGTGTGGAGCTCCCTGGATGACCTTGTGGAGTTAGTTCTTTCTTTCCATCATTAGGTGGGTTCCAGAGACAGGTGGCAGGCCATTAGGCCGTGAGGCAAGCCTGTTACCCTCTGATTCCTCTCTCCTGCACTGACTTAGATTCTTAGATTTTTAATCTTGATTTTTGAGACAAGGTCTGGCCTATAACCCTATGACGAGACTAGCTGTGACCTTAGGACCCTCTCAAATCCTACATTTTTAAGTATTAGCACAATACCTGGCCTACGTCTCCCCGATAACGTTTTACACTAATTCTTACGGGTTGTTTCATATTAGGAACTTAGAAAATGTATTGGCTTTCCTTGAAAAAATATGTTTAAGATAGTCGTTTTATTTTTATGACTGCTTTAAATTACCCAACACACGTAGTGAGGTGACATTCTGCAGGCACAGGCACAGAGGAAGGGAACTAAGTGAGGCCACAGAGGATCACACCATAGTGTGAAGTTTGGGGAAGTAAACTTCTTCCTCAGAGGTCCTCAGGAAGGAAGTGTTATCCAGATGCAAAGCTGAAGAGCTTTCCGCAGGGGTAAGGCCACCACAGGGACTGAAGGACTAAGACAAGAAAGGGAGAAGAAGAGAAAGACAGGCATTTTAAACCCAAAACTGATCAGAAGGTAGGCAGACCTGAGGGTCAGTGAGAGCCTTGGACAAGTTATTTGAAGTTGGAACTAAGGGTATTTTTGGTTTGGTTGGTCTTTTTTTTTTTCCCTTATGGTAAAATTTTGCTATGCAGCTCAGACTGGTCTCAATCCTCCGGCCTCAGCCTTCCAAGTGCTGGGATTACAGTATCCTCAACCACTGTAGATTAAAAGTTTGCATTCTAAACTGCTGTGTGCCTTGTATACAAACAGGACATCATGTTTTGGGTTTGGCTCGTAGTAGAGTGTTCGCCTAGCATAGTGAGGTCTAAGATTTAATGTCCAACACTCAGAGAGGAAGTAAAGGGGTCCTAACAATGATGTGTACTTAGGGCTGGCTTATCTCACACATGCAAAGGCAATGGTACCTATTGTATGTAACAGCACAGTGGTTCACATACAATGGTAGAGCGTATGGCACATAACAAATAGTACAGCATTTCACATGTATACTATCACATATGTTCCTACAGTGTATCATTTTTTAGTATCTATCTACTAGAGTTTAGGTTCTAGTAGGGAAATAGATACCTGACATTTATGGGCCTAACACAAGTGACTGGGATGGTAATGGAACAGAGGTGACTGGGCCAAAGTTGAGACACATTGGGAGGGATGTGACCTACTAACCCAGAATAGAAATAAGAGGAGCTTGAGATAATGCCAGGGTTCCAACCTGAGTTCCTGTCCTAGGAATATGACAGTGTTTAAATGGTCCCAGGAAAAATTAACTCTGTGTGTGTGTGTGTGTGTGTGTGTGTGTGTATGTGTGTGTGTACTGGGGATTGGATTTAGAGTCTCACAAGTGCTGAACATAGACTGCATCTTGTATTATACCCTCTAGTCCCAGAATGTCACTTCAACCAAACCCCCCAAACTATAAGCACAGGAAAATGCCTTCTTCCTGTCACCTCATCTTCAAAGATGTCTTTTTGGCGGAGACAGCATGTAGTGCATAAGGGCACTTAGCAGTCACACCAGTCCACCATCTTGTAGAACTATGAAATCTATTTTCGTCATCCACAGGTTGTACGTCAAGCACACTTAAAATGCAGACTGCAGCCCTTGCTCTAAATCCCATGCTGTTCATCTGTTTTCAAACATGGTGAGGACAGTGTGGTCGGCTAGGCTCAGCAGCCTTCATGATTGACTGACTGACTTTGACTCAGGCTTCCTGCACATTTTGTGGGGAACGTCTTCAAGGAGGGAAGTCTACACAGCGTTCGACTGAGTTTTTCATACCTGAATTTTGGTTGTCACTGTGGGTCTTGGGGACGCTGGTCTTCCATGACATCCTCTGTGCACAACCAGAGGCAACCAGAACTGCATGGTGATCTACCTAGAGCTTTTCTCAACAACTAGAGACATAGATTAAGTTTTTTGTTTTGTTCTGTTTGGTTTTTGAGACAGTTTTTCCTTAGAGCCCTGGCTGTCCAGAGATTTACTATGTAGACCACTGTCCTCAGACTCACAGAGATCCTCCTGCCTCTGCCTCCTGAGTGCTGGGATTAAAGGCATGCATCACCACCACCTGGCAGATTGGGGTTTCATTGAAAGGACACCCTCTAATTAATTCAAGGCTTTCTTTTTTCTTTTCTTTTTTTTTTTTTTAAAGCAGACCTGTTGATCTTTAAATTTTAAGTGACATATTCATTTAACAGTTCAGGAAAAAATGTATTATTTTGTAAAAGACTTCTGAACTAGACAAAACAAGATTTATTTCCTGTCACTTGAGTAAGCAGGATTGACCCAGAGCTTTCTCCCCACCCCTACCCGTGCTGGGTCCATGCTATCCTCTGGTTTCTGTATGATACCTACTCTCGTCCTTAGTGAAGTCTGTTTCTTTGGCATGTGCTTCTTGACTTCATAGAAGCAAATTTCAAAAAGAGTTTATCTATTCTAATTTTTAAAAGATACTCAGTTTTACTTTTGTGTGTTGAGTCAGGGTCTCTTCTGGCTTAGGCTGAACTGGAACTCTCTGGAGCTGACTGAGGATGGCTTGGAGCCCGTCTCTCTTGCCTCTACCTCCCAAAGGCGGAGTTATAGGTGTGTACCAGTAAAATAGGTTTAATTTTTAATAGACCAGCTTTAAAAGGCTAGGCAGGAAACTTGGACAGGGAACTTGGACAGTTCTCTCATTAGTGACCAATCCTTGCAGGATGCTACATAAGGTTTTTGTTGTTGTTGTTGTTTTTCTTTTTTTCTGTTGCATGGTCAAAGGGGAGGATCAGAAGAAAAAGAGAAACCAAAAATTAAGGAGAAAAGAAAAAAAAAATCAAGCTGGGCAGCGTGCCGCCTGGTTGTTACCTTTCCAGTCTAGATGGAATAAATGAAGGACTTTCGTCTGCAGCCTCTTCTGTCCTGTGGGTGGCAGAGGAGGCTGTGGCTTCCTTGCTGAACTACAGTGAAGAGATGGACAGTAAGGGAGAACCTGCCAGGCTCACTGAGCTGACCCAGGAGAGACCCCCGACCCCTTGTGCTGAAGCAAGACCTATTGATCTTTAAATTCCAGATGTGGTCCTGGAAGCAGTTAAAATGCAGACTACTGGGGGATGACACTTTAGTGCTAGAGCTAACAGGTGATTATGGTTTCAGTTTATTATTTGGTTAAAAATAATTTGGGATTTCAGAGAGAGAGAGAGATGGGAGAGGGAGAGGGAGAGGAAGAGGGAGAGGGAGAGGGAGAGGGAGAGGGAGAGGGAGAGGGAGAGGGAGAGGGAGAGGGAGAGGGAGAGGGAGAGGGAGAGGGAGAGGGAGAGGGAGAGGGAGAGGGAGAGATTAAGTGTCTAAATAATCTGGCCAGAGTATTACCATATTTTTCCTTTCTTTACCTTTTCTCATATATCCTAGTTTATTAACAATAAAACAAAGACAACCATCTGAATAATTTCACAGAAAGTTCCAAGTAATAGCATTTTCAAAGCAAAACAAACAAACAAACAAACAAACAAAAAACAGTTATCCAAAGCCTTTTCTGAAATGTCTTGTATCTCTTATGCGTTCTGGACCTAACAGTCACCTACAGACCCCTCTTTCTCATTTGCTGCTAGCTGCCTGCCTAACTGACCACCTGACTCAACTCAAAGCGAGGCAGAGCTTCCACAGGAAGAAAGGGTTTGGTAACTGGAAAGCCTGACTTGCGTCACAGAGCTCCGTACGTCTCTATAGGTCAGGTATAAAATGTGACTCACAAAGGTCTCCGTTCTTCCTTGCTCTTAGTGAGGTCCGGTTAGCATCCTCCTTTAACGGGCTGTCTTAGAGCACAAGGGTCGGACTAGTGTTTAAACTTGCTGTTTAGAACACAGCTCCAACTCCACTGCTCCTTTTTAAAAAAACCTAGTCGTACTGCTTCCCAAATTCAGTAACTGAAAAGCACTCTAAGGTCTAGCGCCGAGGTAGAGAGGTCCTGGGAGCTGCCTGTTCTGGGCGGAAGTTGGAGTCTTTCCTGAAAGCCTCCCTCCCCTGCCTCCATGGTCGCAGGGGCTCCGTAAATCCTCGTGGTCTGGCTTGCCTTGTCTGGTGAGACACGTGGGGCCATTTGCACAGATGTCCTTTCTGTTCCTCTCCCAGGAGAAAATTAAATATATAGCTCCATTAATCTGTACAAGCCAGCCTCCACTGAGAGGCGCGTTCCTGGAAAAGGTAAATTTGTAGTTGAGTGATATATACAATATACAAAAAGAGACAAAATCCTGTTCGGTTTCGGTGATTTTAAAGACCTGCCTGCTAATGCAACAATGAGAATTGCTTTTCTTAGGTCGTCCTAAAATTTAAGGGGAAGATGTTTCTAAAATTAATTTAATAGATTTAATTGGACCTTCAAAGTTGTGCGTAAATATTAAGATCACAAACATTTAGGCGGCAGCTTATGCTGCCATCTTAGTAAAGTGGGCATCTTATACACATTAGGGATGTCAACAAGTGTCACTAAGGTAAGATGTCCTGGTTCCCGTTCAATATGCATATATATATGCACAGTTTCTCTTTTGAGGTATTTTCAAATGTGGGGACACACAAAGACTAAACTGAACTCATCGTTATTTAAAATGTTATCAGCTACAGCTGCACAAGCTGGCTGAAGGCAGTTTTCAAAAGAACAGCAATTCTCAACACAGATATTTTACCCCCATAATTAGTTTTTCTCTTGGATGGATCCTGTCCCTTTATAGAAATGAAAATGTTAATACTGTGACGTTTGAACCAGGAAGAGAAATGGGCAGGGAAGATGTAGATATGAACAGGACCCCTGTTAATATTCTCAGCAGGAGAGTAAATATTTAATGAAGGGGCTCTGAAGTCCAAGGTTGCAATCTGTTCTAACTAAATAGTCCAGAGAACAATAGCAGCGGAAAAACCCTCACTTTGAGCTCGAGGAAAAAGAGCCAGCATTTTCTGGCTTTAACACAGGTGAATAGTTATTTTAAAAATAAGGTTTGAAGTCAACACCATGCAATTATATACGCCCTCAGTATGCTCCGGAAGGTTCCTAATTTGTTTCAAATTCAGGATTTTTCATGTGCACATTTAAAAATGCGTTGAAAGCTGAGAGGTCCAGCTTGGTATGAATTCTCAGCCATTTAACATTTCAGGCTACTTCACTGCTAAATGGTTCTAAAGCCAATTTAAGTTGTCAGCACGCAATTGGGGGACTCGAGATGTTGGTTGGACCCAAGCAAGTCACTCACAGTTTCTTTAAGCCCCGATACCGACCGTTTTTGTTTTTGTTTTTTTCCTCCCCGAAGGCTTGAGGCCAGAGCAATTTAGTGACAAAAACGGAAATAATCAAGTTCTTCGGGGGAAACTATTATTTCTTGGAAGCGGGAACAGCGCGAGCAAAAATACGATTCTGGGCCGTTTTGAAAAGACACCAAGTAAACTTTCACAGGAGGGAAAGATTTTCCTGCGGAATATTTCTAGGGACGGGGTACGCTTGCAAGCAACGAGTCTGAGCTAAAATGTGCCCAGATAATCGTAAATCGTATCTCTTTTTTTCTTCCATAATCCCTTTTTCAAAAAAGCCTGCGAGGAGCGTGTTCAGTGGCGTGACTTAAAGGCAGGCGGAGAGGTCTCAGCAGAGAGAATCAAGGACCAGTTCGGCCGCAAGCCTCGGGGACACGTTGCAAGGGAATGTTCCTGGGACAATCGCACTGAGTGAAGCCGAAACGCCAACAGGGTTTGGAGACGAGTTTTAATAAAATCCGAATCTGAAAGGCAAAAGGCACGCATACAATAGGACGGCCTCGAAGAGGCTCAGTAAGTAACGTAAGTCAGCGGGCAAATAACCGCACAAACAGAAACAAAAGGAAATTTCAGCCCGCAAGCTGACCTTTACAAGTCCTTACAAAAGGCAATTAATTCGAAACTGTCATCTTCCTGCAACAGAACCTTCCAAGCTGGGCTTGGGGGAAGCGGGGAGCAACAGTGTTTTTAGTCCACGTAGTGACCCGGGATTCTTCCCCATCTTGAGGCATAATTTTCTAATATGCTTCAGAAGTAGAAGGAAGACGCGAAAGGATTAAGAACCTTTAATAAAATTTCTGCTTCTAATAGCCATCAAACAAGAGAAAAAGAAAAGAAAAACAAACCAGAAAAAAAAGGGGGGGCACGGAGGCTTTATTATTCTTCATAAGAGCCTCGTCTGGAGCAGCTAGGAGCGCCAGAGTCTCTGTGGCGCAATCGGTTAGCGCGTTCGGCTGTTAACCGAAAGGTTGGTGGTTCGAGCCCACCCAGGGACGCCTTGCCCTTTTTTTCTTTTTGTTTTCTTTCTTTTTTTAATTTTTTTTTTTTTTTACAAAGCGCGTCTACGGCCTTTTCTATCCCTATACATTCATTTCCACTGTCAAATTCGAACTGAAGTTCAACCGTCCTCATCTAAGCTGTCTTTCCCTGTCTTCCTACTTTCAGAAATCACTTCTGTCACAATGAAGCCCTGTTTCGGTGCTTTTGCTTTTTCCACTTTACTCTTTCTGACGTCCTAGATATTTACAGAAAAGGGAATAAACCTGAAAAGAAAATCTATGAAACGGTCTCATAACTAAATTTCTAAAAATGAAAGAATTTAAAGCAAGAAAAATTAAAAGGAAAGTTATTTTCATATTTTGCTTACACATTACCTGTGCACAAAGTGCTAAACCTTCCCAAAATGGATACTTTGGGAAAACAACCACAGTTACATCATAATAATTTCAGTCGGGTACAGATTATAGAAATCTAAAGCCAGTTTTAAGAAAAAGGCAAAGATTGATACATCAGCCATCAGTAGGTACTTGTCTACAGCACAGGTTTCTTGAAAGGCTGAAGCAATGGAATAGCTTTACCCCAAGGATTTGAGGCCACCTGTCTATTTAAAACATGGAAGAAGAAGAAACCTTTGCCTTCAGTATCATTAATATCTTAATTGGGAGATTAATTCTTTGAAAAATTATTTCTGCATACATATGCACATATATTACCTATTTTCCCTGGGTTTACATACTAATTATTTTTTTTAACCTTGTTTTTGTTTTTTTTCCCCAGAGCTTGCTAAGCAAGCGCTCTACCACTGAGCTAAATCCCCAACCCCTACATACTAATTCTTTTTGCATATATGTGTAAGTATGAAAAATTAATTTATTCTTTTAAAAGACAATTTATTCGTTATGCATTGCCTGAGTATATATCTTTGTCAGTGTGCAAGATATCTTAGAACTGCCATGTGGTTGCTGGGAATTGAACCCAGGTCTTCTGGAGGAACAGCTGGCCCTCGTAACTGCTGAGCCATCTCTCCCAAACCTATATTTTAATTCTTATTCGTTTATGGTGCTGCACCTAAATCCTATAGGCTGAGTAACTTACAAAAAATAAAGGTTAATTTAGTTTATTTACACTGGTGAAGCCTAGGGGGATAGGGCTACAGCCTGTCGGGGGTATTATTCTAGTGGGAACTCTGCAGAAACTCAAGAAGCATCACCTGATGCGGGAGGGCAAGCTAAAAACTCAGGTCTCTCTTCATTGGCTTACAAAGCCACCACAAAGCCTCCCCCAGGGAGGGGGAAATGAAGTCACCTTCATGACCTCCTGTGGTTCTCATTATTTCCCAAGGGGTCCATCTCCAAATATTCCCATAAGACTGAAGTTTCCAAAGACATGCTCAAACATTAGCATTAGTAAAGTCTGGTGGCCTTTGAGTGCCACCTACTTGCCAGACATTGCTTCAATCAGTCCTAAGGTCAGGGCCACTGAGGTGGCTCAGTAGTTGGAGCCACGTGCCTGAGGTCACAGTTAGCTTTGAACTCAGGTCAGGCACAAAACCGGTGTTCCTCACTGTCACACTGCCCACCTCCAAAGGAGTGACTTGATCACTTAATTTAAAACCAAAAATGATATTTTAATTTTTTCATGAAGTTTTATTAATATCTTGCTCCCAATGCCATACAGGGAGTTTAGACACTTTGTAGAATGTAAAAGGGCATTAGTAGATTATATATTAAATTAATGTTCACTGTATTGCTCGATTAGATTCAAATGAAATTCGTGTGAGGATGTGGGATCTTCGTATGAACAGTGTCTCGGGAACAGTTTGTTAGTATTTAACCTGAAGGGGCAAGACTGAAAATACAGGCAGATTGGAACAGGCCAGGCAAAATATGGAGGAAAGGCCCAAGGCCACGAGTCCTGGCGTCCAGGGAGTCCTTCCCCAAAGCTGGGTTCTGGAATCACCCACGTCAGCCCTCATCCAGACGATTTTATGAGGTATGCTTGGGGTCACTTCTCATAAGCAGGACTTTTCAATTTGATCCTAAGTTTCTAAGCATCTTCTTCTTGACGTGGGTGGTTAATGGGATTTTGAGGCCAGGAAATAGAGAGAAAAGGTCTAAGGAGAACAGAGGCTGGGCACTGAGGACAAGGCTGCCTCTAAGGGAAGCAGGTGATTGGATTGCACGGGGCTGAACGCACTGCCTTTCTTGGGCCCATCGCATACAGATGGGAAAGGCAAGAAACATTTTGGGAAAATGGCAGACATGTTTACGGATGAACTGTCTTTGCAAACCTTACTGTGTGGGTGGTTATAGGTGAAGCTCCCCCCAACCCCACCCCCAGAGTGAGCACAGAACACAACCAGACATCAAATTCTCAGCATAAAGGAGATTTATTACTGTGGAGGGACAATGGGGACCGGGTGCCTCTGACAGTTCCAGCAGGTATGTCTGCAGGAGTGGGTTTCGTTTGTTTTGTTTTTAAGCAGAAAAGGGGGAGTCTGTTTCAGGATGAGTTGGTAAACCCTGATGGGACATGTTAGCCAGTGTAGCCAAATAACGAATAGCTATTTGATAGCTGGACCTTGGTTAAGCACAGGGAAGTGGCCAATTAAGGGAGCAGACCTTGGGGGCTAGCTGTAGGAGTGTAACAGTTTAGCGAGGGAGAACAAGGGGAAGAGGCCAAGACCTGCTCTTCCATGGATGTGGAAACAAACGTTATACTTGGATAACTTAATTTGATTCTTACTGTCTCCATTTGGTTGTATAACCACGCCCAGATACATGCTCAGACCACTTACACACAGCACTGATGTTCCTGAAAGACGACGCCGAGTGTCTGGATAGGCAAATGTACTCCTAATATTGCTAAGTTGTATATTTAAGCTGCCTATGTAACATCAGAGGGAAATTCACCACAATAGCATTATAAACTCATTAAGGAATATAATGTTATATCATCCAGGAAAGAAAAAAAAACCCACATAACTAAAAACCCACAGGTCTGTCATTAAAAAAAAAAATCCACTTACAATATTTTTATATTGCAAGGGTCTCTGTAGCAGAGGTTGGGAAAAGCCATATGGCCAATTTGTTTTCCTTTTTTTTTTTTAAATCTCTAAACATCCTATGATGCAAGATTTAAGGAGAGGGGGACCTGAAGAAACACATTTTCCTCATTTCTGAAGACATAGTACATTATATCGAATAATATAATCAAATACACTGAGTTTTCATTTACGGTGTGCATACATGCAGACAAAACATCCATGTATGTAGCACACATAACTAAATAAATCTTAGAGTGAGCACTCCTGTGAGGGAATTTTCTTAATTAAATCATCTGAAGTGGAAAGAGCTATCTTAAATCTAGATCTTTGGAGGTGGTTAGATCCACCGCAGGCCTCGGCCACGCCTCCTTGTGGCAGGCTATATAATGGGCACACCTTCGCCTGCTTGCCCGTCCTGGCAAGTCCATTCCTTCACTGACATTACAGCCTACTTCTTCCGGGATTCCAACACATGCTGAGACATCTAACCTCACGGACTGAACTTCTGGATTCTTGGGCTTTCCACTGGGAGACAGCCATTGTTGGACTAGCTGGGCCAGAGCCTGTAAGCCCTTCCAGTAAATCTTTATATGTATTCTTTCTACCATTTCTGTGGCTCTAGAGAATCCTGACTAATGTAGATGTTAATGAAACCTAAAAGATCTGTCAGGGGATCACGGCCAACGTCATGGCGATAGACTGCACCTTAATTCCATAATAACACTCCATCGTTCACAGATGTCTTCCCCTAACCCATAAGCAACCCTGCTCTTTTCTCAGTGAAAAACCAGGCAACGTCCAGTAGAAGTTCATCCTACAGAATATTGGACCAGTTCTACCCAGATTGTCACAACCCTCAAAGGCAAGAAGAGGCGTCTCGGGAGGTATGACAAGCGACTTGTCTCAGAGGCCTTTCCCTCGCCCCAAATTGTCTCCATCTTTCAGTCTAAGTGGATTTGGTTCCTTTGGAAGCAGTGTACATTTCTTTCGTATCAAATTGAAATTGACGCCACACCTGTGGTGTGTGGGGTGGGGGAGGAGGAGAAAGGAGAGCAGTTAACAAGAAAGTCAGAAGACAGCCCCTGGATGTCAGCTCTCATCGCCCCCCTTAAGTCAAGATGTCATTTTTGTCACTCCACAAGCTATGCCAGCAGGTCAGAGAGCCTCTTCTGTCTTCTCATCCCATTTCTCTGTAGGAACACGGGGACTGTAGGTGCACACACTATGGTGGGATTATAGACATGGGCTGCAGTGTCTGGCTTTGTGTGGGTTCTAAGGGACCTGCACTGAGGTCTTCCCTGATCCCTCCAGCCCCGTTTCTGATTCGTGGAAGCCATTTTCTGTGTAGTCGGGCGTGGTCTAAGGCACGCCCCTGGGATGCATGGGAATTTCTGCTTAGCTGGGTGGCTCTGTGGCCGTCACTGAGTTGTCACCTGTAGTCCCACCCTGGATCTGGGCTTGATGCTGAACCTTGTTCGTCACCGAATGAGATTGATCTTCAGTGGCTTCTGCCTTTCACCTGCGAGGCGAGAGAAACAGCATTGCTTCTAACTCAATGAGCCCTGCGTCCTTTACATACGTTCCACACGTGTGAGGGTGGAGAGCCCTTATTCTACTCCTTAGGTAGTTTTTCAGAGGCGGCTAAAAGTAAAACCAGCTGACACTTTCAACACTCTGCCTATAAACAGCTTCTCCAGACCTCTGTTGCCCGAGTCCCACAGCATTCCCCGGAGTCAGCTGTGTCTTCACACCATGCACACACAAATGCTGCCCCTGCCCCTGCCCCTGCCCCTGCCCCTGCCCCTGCCCCTGCCCCTGCCCCCTTCCTTCAGCCTCCGAGAGCAGCTTCATCGCTGCCTTTCAGGGCCCTGCTGCGATCTCTGTAAGGATTTTCATTTTAGCCCCATCTCCTGAGTCTAAGACAAATGTCACAGTTTTCATTGTCTGATTCCAAGTTCTGTTCTAATGGTCTCTAGTTGCAGAAGAAAACGCTATAAAACTAGAGGCTTAAAAGGGACTTCCATTTTACTATGTCTGCGGCTCCGTGGGTTAGCCAGACTCATCTAAGCAGCAATTGTCACCTCTCCTATGTGGGACCGCTCAGATGTGCAGTGAGACTCTGCCATTCAGCATCTGTGTCCCTTCCGGGTGCCTTTGTGCTGGGAACAGCTCATTCCACGGGGTTGTCTCTCTATTTGTTTGCTTCTTTTCCAGCTTTCTCCGTCTCTCTTATATCAAAGTTTGGGGCACACAAGGAAAGACTAAGAAAACACTTTAATAGAGAAACGATGCTCTCAGCTCTCAGAGTCTTTGCGCAATGACTGGGAAAGCAACCAGGACAATGAATTTCCTGTGCTTTAAGATGGGTTTCATTGTTTTCGTGCTAGCACATTCCTGTCTACACTGTCCACATCCCTTTGTGGAGCGCTGTTCAGGGCACAACACAGGTACTGGAGTCCTGAAATCACAGCAACTTTGATCATGCAGATCTGACCTATTAATATTCCCTCCTAGGCGGGCTGGTTAAGGCGGGGAGCTCATCCGACCCTCTGTCCTAAAACTCAGTCACTCTGCTCTCTTGCTCTCCCCCAGCACCCTGCACCCCGCACCCCAACTCCCTACCGGCTTTCCGAGGATGAGGCTGCTTTAGAGCTACCTTTTTTTTTTTTAAAGATTTATTTATTTATTCTATGTAAGTACACTGTAGCTGTCTTCAGACACACCAGAAGAGGGCATTAGATCTCATTACAGATGGTTGTGAGCCACCATGTGGTTGCTGGGATTTGAACTCAGGACCTTTGGAAGAGCAGTCAGTGTCCTTAACTGCTGAGCCATCTCTCCAGCCCCTAGAGCTACCTTTAACCTATGACCCGGAAGTGACATCAATGAGCTCACTGGCCCACTAAGCTGGGCTTGGACAGAATGGTTTCTTAGGCCTCTGCTAGAGTCAAGTGAAGAGGTATGTACTATGTCCTTGATCTCTTATGTCTCCCTCCCTGTTCTGTTTAAGTTAACTATTTTCCTTATTTATTTATTTATTTATTTATTCATTTATTTATTTATCTAATTTAGAGACAAGGTTGCTCTGTGTAGTCCCAGCTGTCCTAGAACTTGCTCTGTAGACCAGGCTAGCCTCAACTCAGAGATCTGCCTTCCTCCTCCCCTCCCCCCAGCCTAGTGCTGGGATTTTAGGCATGGGACACCATGTCTGGTACCACTAGATTTTTAAAACGCTTTTGAAAAGAAGTTTCCTCTTGCAGTAGATGGGAACTGACACAGAGACCCACAACTAGACAATGTGCAGAATACTTTGGAATTCAGTCCTAAATGAGAGGTCTTCATTAAGTCCTACTCTCAAGGCTCAGGGAACTGTGCGAAAGAGGAGGAGGAAGAAAAGTTTTAAGACCCAGGGATGGATGACTCCGAGCAAGCAATGCTTTCCAGACACAACAGGACTGATGCACACATGGACTCACAGAGACTGCGGTAGCAATGCACATGGCCTCCCAGTGCAGAGAGAGGGTGGTGGACATAGCAGTCCATCCTTAACCAAGAAGCCATCTCCAGCTGACAGCTGCTTGCAAAGGGAAAATGTAGTTTTTTCCAATGGTGTTTCTCAGGACTTATTAACCAAACTTAAGGGTAGATCCCATGCCTAGTGGTCGATGATCAACAGAAAAATTGTATTTTGGCTTCATATTGCTTTATTTGGACATTTTCTGTTGACCTGTCTTTTGCTTGTATATTATAGTTTACAATTTTGTGTTTTTATGAATTTCCTTTTTGCGTGCATGTGTCAATGTTAGTTTGTTGTGCTTTTTCTTTCTTTTCTTTTCTCTTTTATTCATTCTTTTTATTGAAAAAGGAAATAAACGCATTTTATGGTAAAATTGAAGGGTTACATGGAAAATGTTTCTGACAAAATTGAAGAAATATATAGAAAAACACGTTAAAATTGACAATTTTCATGGAAAATTAAAGAGTAAAATGGTAGACATAAAAACATTGCTAAATTAATTGAAATGTTAAAGAACCATTTTATGATAGAATTGAAGATTTATGTGGAAAATATTTCTGATAAAATTGTAGAAAAATTATAGAGAATAACATGTTAAAATTGAAGATTATCATGGAAAACTACAGATAAAATGGTAGACATAAAATATTATAAGTTGATTGAAAGTGGAATTATAAACATTTTCTGATAAAACTGAAGATCTACAAGGAAGATATTTCTGATAAAATTCAAGAAATACATAGAAAAACACGTTAAAACTGACTATTTCATGGAAAATTATACAGATAAAATGGTAGGCATAAAATATTTGTAAGTTGATTTAAAGTGGAATATTTTCTGATAAAATTGAAGATTTATATGGAAAATATCTCTGATAAAATTGAAGAAATATATAGAAAACCATGTTAAAATTGAAGATTATCATGGAAAATAATACACATAAAATGGTAGACATAAAAATATTCCTAAGTTGATTGAAGGTAGAAGTAATTATAAACATTTTCTGATAAAATTGATGATTTACATGAAAAATATTTCTGTTAATCTATGTCTTTTTATTGGGGAATTGAATCCATTGATGTTAAGATATATTAAGGAATAGTGAGTGTTGCTTCCTTTTGTTTTTTTATGTTTGTGTGGTTTCTTTTATTTTTGGGTTTGGAAGAAGATTACTTTCTTGCTTTTTCTAGGTTGTAGTTTCCCTCCTTGTGTTGGTGTTTTCCATAGATTATCCTTTGTAAGGGTGGGTTTGTGGAAAAATGTTGTGTAAATTTTGTTTTGTCATGGAATGTCTTGGTTTCTCCATCTATGGTGATTGAGAGTTTTGCTGGGTATAGTAGCCTGGGTTGGCATTTGTGTTCTCTTAGGGTGTATGAGGTCTGCCCAGGATTTTCTGGCTTTCATTGTCTCTGGTGAGAAGACTTGTGTAATTCTGATAGGTCTGCTTTATAAGTTACTTGCCTTTTTCCCCTTACTGCTTTTAATATTCTTTCTTTGTTTAGTACATTTGGGGTTTTGATTATTATGTGACAGGAAGAATTTCTTTTCTGGTCCAGTCTATTTGGAGTCTGTAACTTCTCGTATGTTCATGGGCACATCTTTCTTTGGGTTAGGCAAGTTTTCTTCTATAATTTTGTTGACAATATTTACTGGCCCTTTAAGCTGGGAATCTTCACTCTCTTCTTTACCTATAATCCTTAGGTTTAGTCTTCTCATTGTGTCCTGGATTTCCTGGATGTTTTGG
This sequence comes from Apodemus sylvaticus, assembly GCF_947179515.1. NCBI lineage: Eukaryota > Metazoa > Chordata > Mammalia > Rodentia > Muridae > Apodemus > Apodemus sylvaticus. The sequence goes on from NC_067485.1 coordinate 63,046,488, forward strand.
GTTACAAGCTTTATGCACTTTGCATTTTCTTTGACTGTTGAGTCAATGTTTTTTATGGTATCTTCTGCACCTGAGGTTCTCTCTTCTGTCTCTTGTATTCTGTTGGTGAAGCTTGCATCTGTGACTCCTGATCTCTTTCCTAGGTTTTCTAGCTCCAAGGTTGTCTCACTTTGTGATTTCTTTATTGTTCCTAGTTCTGTTTTTAGATCCTGGATGGTTTTGTTCATTTCCTTCCCTGTTTGATTGTGTTTTTCTGTAATTCTTTAAGGGCCATGCTTTCAGCCAGTGAGACATGTATTTGAAAGCTAGCCCTCCATTATTTTGATTAGGGTTTGAATGTTAAGGCTCAGTCTCTACTGCTTTGAGAGGTGGATGAACCTTTAAGAATTAGGGCCTACTGAAGGAAACCAGTTAGTGGGGCATAGCACTGAAGGGTTATCTTCCTATCTCTGCCCGTGTGTCTCTGCTTTCCTACGCTTTACTCTGCCCCTCTCTCACAAAGCAGCTGTGTGCAGGGATCATGGCTGAAACCAATGGAAACCACAGGTCAAAATTAAACCTTTCTTCCTTTGTGTTCTTTATCTTATTTTTGTCACAGCGACATAAAAGATTCTTAACACAAGCCCCGCCTCCTTGTTTACCTTGTGCATGAAGTGCAGTGGATTTTAGTATATTTGGAGTTGTGTAACCATTACCACAATCACTTCTAGACCATGTCCAGCACGCCAGGTAGAGACCCCAGACCCATTATCCCCTACTCTACACAGCACCCAATCTTCATCACCTGCCTCCCCTCCCCCAGCTTGCTCATCTAAGGACCTATTGCTCATCTAAGGTCTATTCTCTGTCTTCACGTGCGTGGTTTATTCTGGAAATCTCACATAAATATAAATCACATAGAACCTTTGGGGACTGCCTTCTGCAAGCATAAGCTGTCAGGTGAGCCACGTTGGAACAGTCATAAGTACTTCCCCAATTCCTTGCCTAGCTACACCATCATGTGGAGAGGGCCTATTTTGTTTGCCCATGAGTCTTGATATTTAGGTTGTTTACTATTATGCATTGTGAGTCCTGCTTCTGTGGGCATTCGCATGCAAGTTTTTGTCTTGACTTGTATTTTATCTGTCTCTGTGTATTTTAGGAGCACAATTGTTTAGTTATATGCTAACTTGATGCTGAAAATTTTTCAGAACTGTCAGACTGTATATACACACACACACACACACACGCACACACGCGTGCGCTAGCATCCAGAATAGTGTCTAGTTCTAGTCAGCAAGTACTGTGGGCATCGATAATAGTGTCTGGGTTTTGTAACTGTATATGGGATGGATCCCTAGGTGGGGCAGTCTCTGGATGGTCTTTCCCTCAGTCTTTGATCCACACTTTGTCTCTGTATCTCCTTCTGTGGGTATTTTGTTCCCCCCTTCTAAGAAGGACCAGAGTATCCATACTTTGTTCTTCCTTCTTCTTGGGCATCATTTGATCTGTGAATTGTGTCTGGGGTAGTCCAAGTTTCTGAGCTACTATTCACTTATCAGTGAGTGTATACCATGTGTGTTCTTTTGTGATTGGATTACCTCACTTAGGATGATAATTTCCAGTTCCATCCATTTGCCTAAGAATTTCATGAATTCGTTGTTTATAATAGCTGAGTAGTATTCCATAGTGTAAATATACCACATTTTCTGTATCCATTCCTCCACTGAGGGACATCTGGGTTCTTTCCAGCTTCTGGCTATTATAAATAGGGCTGTTATGAACATAGTGGAGCATGTGTCCTTATTACATGCTAGGGAATCCTCTGGGTATATGCTCAGGAGTGGTATAACGGGGTCCTCCGGTAGAATCAGGCTCAGTTTTCTGAGGAACTGCCAGACTGATTTCCAGAATGGTTGTACCAGTTTGCAATCCCACCAGCAGTGGAGAAGTGTTCCTCTTTCTCCACATCCTTGCCAGTACCTGCTGTTTCCTGAGTTTTTGATCTTAGCTATTCTGACTGGTGTGAGGTGAAATCTCAGGGTTGTTTTGATTTGCATTTCCCTGATGACTAAGGATGTTGAACATTTCTCTAGGTGCTTCGCAGCCATTCTATATTCCTCAGGTGAAAATTCCTTGTTTAGCTCTGTACCCATTTTTAATAGGGTTATTTGACTCTTTGAAGTCTAACTTCTTGAATTCTTTGTATAGATATTAGCCCTCTGCCGGATGTAGGGTTGGTAAAGATCTTTTCCCAATTTGTTGGTTGCCATTTTGTTCTATTGACAGTGCCCTTTGCCTTACAGAAACTTTGTAATTTTATGAGGTACCATTTTTCATTTTTTGATCTTAGAGCATAAGCTATTGTTGTTCTGTTTAGGAAATTTTCCCTGTGCCCATGTGCTCAAGGCTCTTCCCCAGTTTCTTTTTTATTAGTTTCAGTATGTCTGGTTTTATGTTGAGGTCCTTGATCCACCTGGACTTGAGCTTAGTACAAGGAGATAAGAATGGATCCATTTGCATTCTTCTGTATGCTAGCTGCTAGTTGAACCAGCACCATTTGTTGAAAATGTCATCTGTTTTTCCATTGGGTGGTTTTGATCCTTTGTCAAAGATCAAGTGACCATAGGTGTGTGGGTTCATATCTGGGTCTTCAATTCTTTTCCATTAATCTACCTGCCTGTCATTGTAACAATACCATGCAGTTTTTAAGACAATTGCTCTGTAGTACTGCTTGAGGTCAGGGATACTGAGTCCCCCAGAAGTTCTTTTACTGTTGAGGATAGTTTTAGCTATCCTGGGTTTTTTGCTATTCGAGATGAATTTGAGAACTGCTCTTTCTAACTCTATAAAGAATTGAGTTGGGAGTTTGATAGAGATTGCATTGAATCTGTGTATTGCTTTTGGCAAGACGGTCAATTTTACTATATTAACCCTGCCAAACCATGAGCATGGGAGATCTTTCCATCCTCTGAGGTCTTCTTTGATTTTTTTCTTCAGAGACTTGAAGTTCTTGTCATACAGATATTTCACTTGTTTGGTTAGAGTCACACCAAGATACTTTATATTGTTTATGACTATTGTTAAGGGTATAGTTTTCCTAATTTCTTTCTCCACCTGCTTATCCTTTGAGTATAGGAAGGCTACTGATTTGTTTGAGTTAATTTTATATCCAGCCACTTTGCTGAAGTTGTTTATCAGCTGTAGGAGTTTTGACTTCTTCCTTTCCAATTTGTATCCCTTTGACTTCCTTTTGTTGTCTAATTGCTCTAACTAGAACTTCAAGTACTATATTTAATAAATATGGAGAGAGAGGGCAGCCTTGTCTAGTACCTTGGGATTGCTTCAAGTTTCTCTCCACTGAGTGTGATGCTGGCTACCGGTTTGCTGTATATTGTTTTTACTATGTTTAGGTATGGGCCTTGAATTGCTGTTCTTTCCAAAACTTTTAACATGAAAAGATGCTGAATTTTCTCAAATGCTTTTTCAGCATCTAATGAAATGACCATACACAAATGCTTTTAGTGTTTATATTTTCCGTTAATATTTTGTACCTTATTTCATCTTAAGCTTTAAAAGCATCCAGAGGTGAAGATATAGCTTAGGAAGTAAGAGCCCTGGCGTTCTTTCAGAAAAACTAGGATGGATTTGCATCACCCACAAGGCAGTTCACAACTATCTGTAATTCCAGTTCCCAGAGATCCATTGTCTTGTTCTGACTTCCATGGACACAGGTATGCGATTATACACAGACATAGAGCAGGGAAAAACACCCACACACATTTAAAAATAATTAAATTCCTCTGTAGAATTTATCTTAATTGAGCTATTAGTGTTAATTTTAAATAATTTTTCTATTTTGTGAGTTTTAAAAATATTTCATTTATTTGTGTCCATAGGTATGTAACCCTCAGTTTGGTCTATATTACCTAACCAATTTCCATTTTCTCTCTTTTCTTTTTTTCCAGGCACCATTTTCTTAACTTTTTCCTTCCCTTGTTGAATTAATGTGCTTCTTTTTTTATAATTTTTATTTTATTTTATTATATTCAACACAATATGTATTTTTATACCAATCATAAAAATGATGGACATGTTATTAAATGAACATAAAAGATAAAATCTTTGTTTGCTTGTTTGTTTGTTTTTAGTAGAGGTTAAAATCTTGGCTCTTACTGTGGTACAAACTCAAAATAAGAACAATTTTTAGACATTGGAGTTCATTGTAATAAGGCTGTGCTTCAATGTCTCTCACATCACCAAAGGGTTTTACCTCCATAGTAGCTAAGAGTTGACAATCCTGCTGTGCCAAGGAATGAATTGTAGACACAATTATTTGGATACAGATTTCCTGCTATGGTCAAAGCCATTTGACTTGAGTGATTGTCATCATTCTCAGCCCACAGGGAATAGGTTACATTCATTTAAGAAACGGTGTGTGTATTAAGATGGTCTGTCCATGAAGTGATTCATCAACTGCTTCAATGATCAATGGTTCTGCTTAGAGGGTGGCACAGATATTGGGTGAGGGTAAGATTCTGGTTCATTGGCTGTGATAATTTTGAAAAGCATTCATCTCAAAAAAAGAGTAACTTATAATAAGGTCATCTTCTTCAAAATTGATACAATAATTTTAAATATCAAGCAAAATATTCAGCCTCACTCTTTGTTGTTCTCTTACAAGCACCTCCCAAATTAATTGGCTATGTTTCTTTAGGATGTATAAATAATTTTGACATATGTAAGCTGTTCTGAAACCATAGTATAGTGTAAAAATATCAAATAAACAATCCTACTTATAGAGAGACTGAGATAGGAGAAGCAGGATTTCAAGACCATTATGTGGCACACAGTAAGACATTGTTACATACAAACAAACAGAAAGTATATATGGATTATACAATATTGTACATTTCTCCAATTACCATATTAGAAAGACTATTGGGTAACAGCTAACAAATTTCTAATTCCTCATATTTTTGAATATCAATCAATTAGGGTATGCTGATAATATTAGTTTTCATATTAAGAGATATTAAGGAAAAGCGATGTTATTTTCTGATATTTTTGTTGTTAGAAGTGGAATTATGTTTGTGTGGGTTTGTTGAAAGATTACTGTCTTGCTTTTTCTAGGGTATAGTTTCCCTCCTTGTGTTGGTGTTTTCCATCTATTTTCCTTTGTAGGGCTGGATTTGTGGAAAGATATTGTGTAAATTTGATTTTGTCGTGGGATATCTTGTTTTCTCTGTCTACATTAATTTAGAGTTTCACTCTCTTCTGTACCTGTTATCTTTAGCTCCAGGGTTGTCTCGCTTTGTGCTTTCTTTATTGTTTCTAGTTCCATTTTTAGACGCTGGATGGTTTTGTTCATTTCCTTCGCCTGTTTGATTGTGTTTTCCTTTAATTCTTTAAGGGTTTTTATGCTTCCTCTTTAAGGGCTTCTAACTATTTACTTGTGTTCTCCTGTATTTTTTTATGTCCTTCTTAGAGTCCGCTGTCAGCATGAGAAGTGATTTTAGATCTGAATCTTGCTTTTCCAGTGTGATGGTGTATCTAGGACTTCATTGGTGGAAGAATTGGGTTCTGATGATTCCAAGTAACCTTGGTTTCTGTTGCTTATGTTCTTAACGCTCGCCTCCCACCATCTGGTTATCTCTAGTCTACCTGCCCTCGCTATAACTGACTGGAGCCTGTCCTTCTTGTGATCCTGGTTGTGTCAGAACTCCTCAGATTCAAGCTGTCTCTGGGATCCTGGGATCCTGAGATCACAGGGTGTGTCTGAGCTCCTGGAAGTCAAACTGCCTCTGGGACCCTGAGATCCTGGTGTGACCAAGCTCCTGGAATCCTGGGATCCTGGGATACTGGGCATGTTAGAAGACCTGGGAGTAAAGCTTCCTCTGAGTGTTGTGGGACTGGCTGTGGAGTTTGCACCCAAGGTCTGTTCAGGGCACCGGCCCAGTCAGACTGGAAGGAACTTGTGCCACTGGTTGGGCAGAGTTCCTGTGTGCCTGGATCCCTCTGGTCCCACTTACTCTCAGTGTTGGCACATATGTTGTGTCCTCCTCGCCTCTGATCATATGATGATGTGCTTCTTCTTATATGTTGATGATAACAGCGATGCTTTGGGGTGCAATTGAACCCAGAACTTGCACACAGTAGGTACTTTACCACTGAGCTACATCCTCACTCCTCACAGCTTAAGCGCCATAATGTGTGTCTGGGTCAGCATGGCTATTTTTGTACCTGGGAAAAATTGTTTAAATTAGTGAAGGTTCATAATAGGTTTTGAATGTTAAAATAAAAAACAAAACACAACTATTTTCCTTGAAACCAAGCACTTCATATTCAATTAATTGTTTCCAAACATTTCGTCGTGACTCTTATTTTTCTTCCAGATGTTTTCCAGATTTTTTTCAAAGTTTTGTTGTTTATTCTAAATATAGTTGGGGTATTTACTGCCTCCTTTAATGAAGAGGTCAGCTCAGGAACTTTGGAAAATTCCACCAGACTCCTCCCCTCCTGGAAGAGAAAGATCATAGAGCACATGGGCACCCCTCCCCTCTGGAAGGCAGAGGCTAATTACAGTCCTCAGACCACAGGGGGTTGGGGGACCCACCATCGGCCACCTGTAGGTAGGAGAGGCCCAGAGCACATATTCCAAGACAGTTGGCCACCTACAGACAAGGGAGGTCCTTGTCACCTCATTCCCTAAAGACCAATCAGTTTAAAAGTCACACTGTTCTGCCAATCACATTGTGCCTAATGGTTGCTGCTCTGAAAACTGTATAAAAACTCGCTGACCAGGCTGTGCAGGTCATTCTCTCTCTCCTTCGTGTGCAGGACGACCCCAGCGCGCTGCAACAATAAAATTCCTCTTGCTTTTGCCTCGATCCTCACTCCACATTGTTCACTCAGGACGTCTCCAGTAAGTTAAAGCTTGTCAGAGTCCTACATTTTTATTTAACTTTGAGAGATTTGACACTTATATATTGAATTTTCTTATGCAGAAAATTATCTCCAAGAATAATTATAATGAACATTAATATTTAAAGTAACAAAATCTATAGAGGAATGCATTCAAGCTTAGAAATAACAAAATCTTAAAAATAAAACCTTAAACAATTTTGGAATCTCTTTAAAGAAAAAAATACAAAATTAAAATTACATAATTAAGTCCTGTGAGCTCACGCTGCCCTGGTCACCCTGTGTTTGCTGGTGGTCAGTGTCTTACACACGGGTGCTTGTGGCTCTTGCAGATGACACCTTACATTATTTTATGTGTTAATGTGTTTGTGTTGGTTAGGTTTTTGACAACTTGACACGAATTAGCAGAAACTTGCTCCCATCAGATTGGCCCTCCCAAGAAAACAGGAGGAATTTTCCTCATTAATGATTGCTGTGAAGGGGCCCAGTCCACTGTGCACAGTGCCATCCCCTGGCAGGTGGTCCTGAGTTATATAGAAAAGCAGATTGGGCAAGCCTTAAGAGCAAGCCAGTAAGAACATGTCTTCCATGGCCTCTGCTTCAGTTCCTGCCTCCAGATTACTGCCTTAAGTTTCTCCCCCTTTCTTCCCTCAGTGACAAATGTGACCCTAACTCAAACAAATCTCTGCCTCACCAAGTTGCTTTTGGTCAGTGTTGTTTTGTTTTGTCGTTTTGTTTTGTCTTGTCTTGTTTTGTAGCTTCTTTGCAAGCCACCATCCTGCTAGATGTAATTAGCAGTGACTGCATAACTGTATCTGTAGTTTTTTCATACCTTTCTGAGTTTTCTGGGGGAAAAGGCAGTCTAACTATCTAAACAAAGGAGCTGTATTTAGGTGGCCCCTGGCCAAGGACTTCAAGAAGAATTTGCCTTTCCTTAGAGAAATAGGGATGGAAGTAGTTAATGAGACACTTAATTTAATTATTTTAATGGAGATGATGAATTACAGTGTAGCATAGCGGGATTGGCTTTTCATTTTGTATGCACTTCCTGGGATCGGAACCCAGGGCGTAGTGTACCTTAAACACATTGCTCTAAATTGAGTTACAACCACAACCCTAGGTCAAAGTGTTAATATGATTTTTATGCTAGGAACACAAGCCATATTTATTAAAAACTATTCAGAAATTTTTATTCCAGAAAGGATTCAAGAAGCTCTGTGTTTGGCCTAGATTCTGTACCAAAAATAAACTGCCAAATGGGCTGGGCAGCTTCCTAAAGGAATACTCTCGATGCCATACATCGATAACTAGGTTAAAAATGCCCCACTGGGGATTTACTCTCTTTACTAAACAAATGGAAAAGACTGGAGAGGCTATTTGGGCTCTGTCTCCTGCTATCACATTTTATAAGAACAAGGATCAGATTTTTATAGGCCATTAAATACTGCATGTGTCAGAAGGATGAGTCAGGCTTAATTTCTGCTTCTCTGATGTGCTCGGAGTTCATGATAAGATAGTATAGAAAAACACACAAGTCAGTTTATTACTCTAACTGCCGTCTGTGTGTCTGGCACTTAGAAACGTCACAGAGTCACAGGAAACTCAAACGCCATGCTGCAGGTTGCTCTGTAGAAATGTGACAGGCAGTGATTTCCTCATTGAAAAGCCAGCTGTAATTTCTAATTATCTAAATAATTGAGACTATCATGATTGTTTTATTTAAGCCCTTGTTTTCAATAATCTAGGCTATGTACTCAAGGTTGAAAAATTCTCAAACTGGGCTGCGGAGAGAGCTGAGTTTGTAAACTGCCTCACATGCATGAGGACCCCAGTTCAACCTCAGAACCTGTGTCGAAAGCTACGCACGAGGGTATGTTTTTTCACCCCGAAACTGAGAAAACACAGGTGGGCAGATCCATGGGGCTCACTGGCCCCCTAGCCTAGCCTTGAGGAGATCCAGGCCAGTGAGAGACTGAGAGACCCACTCAAAAACAAAAGCAGAAAAATAAAACAGAACATCACAAGAACCAGTACATGACCCCTGAGGAGCCAGACACATCCACGCATGCGTTCACATGTGCACACGAGCAGACACACATACAGATACACAGGATTTTGACCTTTGCAACTAGAACTGCTGATATAGGTTAAGTCTTTGAGACATAAGATTGGCAAATGGCACGAGTGTTCTCAAGATGGTTTTGTGGATATAGGTGCTTGAGGCCAAGCCTGCCGACCTAAGTTGGATCCCTGGGATTCTCCTAGTGGAAGCAGAGCAGACCAAAGGAGGAGGTCTCAGAGGTGTCCTTGGACCTCCAAGTGTGTGCTCATACAATACACTAAATAAATAAGTGTAAGCTAGCTAAATAACTATAATAAAATAAAAATAATAAAATCAATATGGTCAAATACACAAACCACTAAGGAGCATTAATCTGCCCACCTTTCATGTAGAAGGCTAAAGTCAAAGATGCCTTTAAATTGTCTTTTTTTCTGTCATTGCCTCAATATAACAAACCCTACAGTCTGAATGTACTGTCAGAGTTGGTAGCCACAGCATTTTTTTTTAAAAATTCTTTCAACTATATTGAAATGTTAGGATATTTTTTTTTCTGAATCTCACCCTTTCCTTCTCTGTGTGAACCCTCTAGGAAGAAGGAGTGAGTGTTGTAAAACAATGCCCAGGCAGGTTGCACAACTTATTGCCAAGAGAAAAGCCAGAACTGGAGCTGGGGTGGTGGTGCACATCCTTAGTCCAAGCTGGAGCACGAGGCAGGGAGATTGCTTGAGCTCATGAGTTCAAGGCCAGGCTGGCCAACACAGTCAGACCCTTACCTCAAAAAAAAAAAAAAAAAAAAAAAGAACATGTGTGTGTGTGTGCATGTGTTTATATATATGTATGTATGTATGTATGTATGTATGTATGTATGTATGTATATAGCCTGAGTTTGGAACAAAAACAGTTAAAACCTCAATTAAGCTAAACAATACCCTCCTTCCTTTTTAGTGTTTTGAGATAGGGTTTCTCTGTGTAGCCCTGTTTGTCTTGGAACTCAAGCTGTAGACAGGGCTGGCCTTAAACTCAGAGATCCACCTGCCTCTGCCTCCCAAGTGCTGAAACTAAAGGTGTGTAGCACCACCATCCCACAATACACAATAATTCTTGATTATATCAGGCTCAAAAGAAAGAAGTGAGTAGTATCTTTTCTATGAGACTCTCTAAGCTTTCTTCATTGTCTAGTTTTCAAAGTAGGGCACATAGTATTTTGTTAAAAGCACTTTAAAATTTAAAAAATGCCAGAGATCCTTTTAAGAGTGACTTAATTAAAATCTGAATAAACTTTGATGTGTCCATGTTCAGGACAGTCACTGCCAGGTTATCACCTTTTGAAGTTGCTGACATGTTCCCCATCTTCTGGACCAATAGGTTGAGAGTATGTGGTCATTCGGGGTTCATGGGATTATGTGCATGGGGTACTACTGCTACTCCAGGTGTGCTGGAACCCCAAAGCTCAATTCAGTTCTGCACAAAGAAGAAATTGCCCATCATGCTAGAGCTTCAGAAGGTGGAATGACCAGATACTCGGGAATCGAACTTACATCACCAGGTTTATACAGGGAAAACACCTTTACCCACCAAGCCATCTCTCCATCTCTGTAGATCTGCTTCTATTATTTTAGCCATCAGCAGAGGATGTTAATTTGTTATTTTAACAGATTATACCAGCTGAGGGTTTAGCTCAACGGTAGAGCACTTATCCTAGCATGCACTAAGCCCCAGCTTTGACCTGCCAGTACAACAAAAGAATGCGTTCCACATGTTGAAATTTAGGGTGCTTGCTGTTAATGGCCTGGTAGGAAGACTGTTAACAATGTTGTAACCAAATTGTTCAGCTGCTGTTTTCACATGAGCTCAACTGTGGGTTGTAATTAGGAAGGTTTGGGATCCTGTGCTAGAACAAAAACCCCCACATATTACTAAGAGGGACATCAAATATAAAACCCACATGCAATTTTATTGATAAATAGCCTTTTAAGAGTTCTATTATTGACATTCTATAGATTTAGTTTTCATGGTAAGAAATTAATGATGTGGAAATCAGTTCTTCAATTTTTTTACACATCTCTACAGCTATCACATTCCTAGAATCTCCTTTACTCGTTCTAAAACCTCATATGCTGTCTGGCTATTGAAAGCTGTGATCTCCATGGTCTTCCAAAGTCTTAGAGGTTAAATATGTGCTTTGACAGAGATGCAGGCTGAAGTTGGTTATACATTTTCCAAAGTCACAGTGGGAATCATTTCGATTTTATACATCCTCTTTTATACAAGTGACAGGCCCAGGTTACTTGGGGGATATTATATTTCCTCTTTAATTTGTCTTTTCATATTATACACAAGTATCTGATACATCGTTACTTGTTCTGGTGTGTCTGTTCACTCCAGGATGTAGCTTATGAAGTAGGTTCTAATGTTTCCATAAATCAAGATGTCACCCTGACTCAAAGCACTTTACTAGCTCTGTTACTAGATTTCGTGTAAGCATTTTGGCAAGCATTTGCACATTGAAATACTTTGAATATTGCTTCTTAATTCTCTATTAAACTGTAGTTGGGCTGTGTCATCATTTTCACATTTTAAAACATTGTTTTTCCAGTCTCCTTAGGATATATGACAGATTGTTTCTAAGGTGGCCACAACACTGTTTCCAGTCTTTTTTCTTTTCTTGTAATATAATTCATTATTCCAGTATTAAGAGGTGGAATTTATTTACTCTTTCTTTGCCTGTAGGGTAGACTTGTGACCTGTTCTGGCCAATAGCTACAGCCCAAGTGATGCCCTGACACTTGAGGGGATATGACATGAGAGCCTTGAAGTTTCCATCTTTGCCTCAGAGACTCTCCACTCCCCCAGCAGACAGGATTCATCCTGAATGCTAACCATAGGAACTACCACTGATAGCCAAGCCCCTACACTTCTCCCAACCCAGCTGCCCTGACACTAATAAACCAGGAAGTCACATGGGGAGGCCACCCTGAAGGAGAAGGAAAGCCTCAGGCCAGCAGCTCAGGCTTAGCTCCCAGTCCTTAGCCCAGAACCAAGAGACTGTGACACTGAGGCCCCTGGACTTCCAGAGGCCTGGAGCCCAGCCCACACATCCTCAGGCAGAACTTCTCAGCCAATTAATTCACAGAAGAGCGTGAAGTAACAGATTACTCTCAGGTTGGCTCATTTCATTGCAATAAACAAATCAGGTTATCAAAGGGAGGTTGTAGGGTTGGAGAAGGATTAGTGGGCTAAAAGAACTTGCTCAGCAAGCATCAGGACCTGAGTTTGAATCCCCAGCATATGCAACAGTGAACTTCTGGTTCAATAAGACACCTAGTCTCAAGGCAAGAAGCTAGACAGGAACACAGAAGAGCACCTTATGTCCTGCTCTAGCCTCTGCACACCAGTGTAGGGTCAGGTCCCATTTTTAATCATGTGCATCCACTATACACTACATGCACACACACACACACACACTCACAAATACACATATACATGCACACACTTGCACATTGAGTTTCTATTGAATATTTACTATAAAAGAGGTTATTAGATATGATATGTTTCAAGACAACTGTTAAACACCTTACAATTGGGACTTTTAGCTATTTGTTTGTTTTTCAAGAGCTTCTCTGTGTAGCCCTGGAACTTTCTCTGAAGACCAGGCTGGCCATGAACTCACAGAGATCTGCCTGACTCAGCTTCCTGAATGCTGGGATTAAAGGCATGCACCACAAAAACAAACAAACAAACAAACAAAAAAAAACAACTTTTGCCATTTGCACCAGGGAACTGGGCTACTCCACAGCCTTTCATGCACAGCCCATCAGGAGAGACTAATTTACCAGCAGCACTTTCACTTCTGAGCATGGAGGTGAGATCTCAATCTCCACCTTTTCTCTGGAGGGGAGCAGCTAGGAACTCACAGGGCCTAAGATCAGTGGAGTAGCTGGGACAGAAGTCTTCTCACCACCACTTGCACTGGGAAGCCAGGCAGCTCCACAGCCTTCTGTGCACAGCCCACCAGGAGAGAGTGATCTCCCAGTAGCGCTTTCACTTCTGAGCGAGAAGGTGAGATCTCCATCTTCTCTCTGGAGAGGAACAGCTGGGAGCACACAGGGCATATGATCAGTGGAGCCACTGGGACAGAAGTCTTCCTGCCGCCATTTGCACCAGGGAGCTGGGCAGCTCCACAGCTTTCTGTGCACAGACCCTGACAGAAGAGAGTTGGTCTCCCAGGAGTATGGACACAGGCTTATAGGCCCACAGGAGAGACAAGCTCCAGCCAGAGACAGCAAGACCAACTAACACCAGAGATAACCAGATGGAGAAAGGCAAGCACAAGAAATTTACCAACAGAAACCAAGGCTACTTGGCAACATCAAAACCCAGCTTTCCCACAAGAGTAAGTCCCAGATACCCCAACACACTGGAAAAGCAAGAGTTGGATTTAAAATCATATCTAATGATGCTGATAGAGGGTTTCAAGAAGGATATAAATAACTCCCTTAAAGAAGTACAGGAGAACATGGGTCAACAACTAAAAGCCTTTAAAGAGGAAACACAAAAATCCCTTAAAGAAATACAGAAGAACATGAGTCAACAGGCAGAAGCCCTTAAAGAGGAAACACAAAAAACCCTTAAAGAATTACAGGAAAACAAACAATCAAGTGAAGAAACTGAACAAAACCACCCAGGATCTAAAAGGGGAAATAGAAACAATAAAGAAACCACGAATAGAAAACCTTAGAAAGAATTCAAGAGTCATAAATGCAAGCATCAACAACAGAATACAAGAGATAGAAGAAAGAATCTCAGGTGCTGAAGATACCATAGAAAACATTGACTCAACAGTCAAAGAAAATGAAAAATGCATAAAGCTTGTAACCCAAAATATCCAGGAAATCCAGGACACAATGAGAAGACCAAACTTAAGGATTATAGGTCTAGAAGAGAGTGAAGATTTCCAACTTAAAGGACCAGTAAATATCTTCAACAAAATTATAGAAGAAAACTTCCCTAACCTAAAGAAAGAGATGCCCATGAACATGCAAGAAGCTTACAGAACTCCAAGCAGACTGGACCAGAAAAGAAATTTCTCCAGTCACATAATAATCACAACTCTAAATGTACTAAACAAAGAAAGAACATTAAAAGCAGTAAGGGGAAAAGAGCAAGTAACTTATAAAGGCAAACCTATCAGAATTACACCAGACTTCTCACCAGAGACAATGAAAGCTAGAAGATCCTGGGCAGATCTCATACAGACCCTAAGACAACACGAATGCCAGCCCAGACTACTATACCCAGCAAAACTCTAAATGACCATAGATGAAGAAACCAAGATATTCCATGATAAAACCAAATTTACACAATATCTTCTCACAAATCCAGCCCTACAAAGGATAATAGATGGAAAATAACAACACAAGGAGGGAAACTACACCCTAGAAAAAGCAAGAAAGTAATCTTCTTCCAACAAACCCAAAAGAAGATACCCACTCAAACATAAAAATAGCATCAAAAATAACAGAAAGCAACAATCACTATTCCTTAATATCTCTTAACATCAATGGACTCAATTCCCCAATAAAAAGACATAGACTAATAGAAATATTTTTCATGTACATCTTCAATTTTACCAGAAAATATTTGTAATTCCTCTTTCAATTAATTTAGTAATTTTTTACATCTATCATTTTATCTGCATTATTTTTCATGATAATCTTCAATTTTAACATGTTTTTCTATTTATTCCTTCTATTTTATCATAAATGTTTTCCATGTAAATCTCTGATTTTATCACAAAATATTTTTAATTCCACTCCAATTAATTTAGAAAGGTTTTTTTATGTCTGACATTTTATCTGTATGACTTTTCCATTAAATAGTCAATCTTGATATGTTTTTCTATATATTTCTTGAATTTTATTAGAAATAATTTCCATGTAAACCTTCAATTTTACCTGAAAATGCTCATAATTCCATTTTCAATCAACTTAAAATTATTTTTATGTCTGCCATTTTATCTGTATAATTTTCCACGATAATCTTCAATTTTAACAGGTTTTTCTATATATTTCTTAAATTTTATTAGAAATATTTTCCATGTAAATCTTCAATTTTATCAGAAAATGTTTATAATTCCACTTAATATCAGAAATATTTTCTACATAAATCTTAAATTCTTTCATAAAATGTTTGTACTTCTTTTTTCAATTAATTTAGCAATATTTTCTTATGTCTACCACTTTACTCTTTAATTTTCTAGGAAAATTGTCAATTCCAACGTGGTTTTCCATATATCTCTTCTATTTTACCAGAAATATTTTCCACTTCTGAGTTCAAGGTCAGCTTGGTCTTCAGAGTGAGTTCCAGGACAGCCAGGGCTACACAGAGAAACCCTGTCTTAAAAACAAAACAAAACAAACAAAACAAAACAAAAAAGAAATATTTTCCATGTAAATCTTCAATTTTATCATAAAATGTTTTTACTTCATTTTTTTCAATAAAAGAACATGTTTTTCCAAAAAAGACTTTTTAATATTTTAACAGTTTGCAAAGTTGTTTTATTTTTATTTCCTGATGGGAGATAATTTTGGATTAAAAACTAATTGATACTCAGATTTTTAAAAATAAATAAATAAATAAATAGGAGAAACATGCTAACTTGATTCTAAATCTTAAGAAGGTCCTTCCCATTTTTTAAAGTGAAAACATATTCTCCTCAAATGGCAGACGGGAACTTGACTGAAGCTCACTGACAAGCAGTATGTCCCCGTAAGAAGCTGCTGAGAGCACACGGCATGCAGTGCAGTTGGCAGAGCCCCGCCCTGTGTGAATAAAGCCCTGGGTTTAATTCAAGCAAGGTACAAACTGGGTGTGATGATGCATGCCTGTAATCCCAGCACTCTGGGAGGTGAAGGCAGGAGGATGTGAAACTCAGGGTCGTCCTGAGCCACGCAGCGAGTTCAAGGCCAGGTGGGATACATAAAATCTTGCCTTTTTCTTTTTTAACTTAAAAATTTAAATTTAAATTTCTTTGCATCTCTGTGTGTGTGTGTGTGTGTGTATGTGTGTGTGTGTTAGCTCTTTTCTTCCACCATGTAGGTTCTGGGGATCAAATTTAGGTCTCCTGGCCTTGGCAGACGGCACCTTAACCCATCAGGTATCACCAACACACGTGGGGATCCAGCCACCATTGCTGACCTTCAACTAAGTCCTTGTTAACTTTTCATAAAACCCATAACTTACACATAGGCCAACGCAGTGCTACCACTGCATAAAGTCTACTATGTAGAAAGTAAATGTTCTCTGATACAAAAAAAGTTAATGAGGATTTTAAATCAAATTTTTTATTTTTTTGGATTTGGTTTTTTTCCGAGACAGGGTTTCTCTGTGTAGCCCTGGCTGTCCTAGAACTCACTCTGTAGACAAGGCTGGCCTCGAACTCAGAAATCCGCCTGCCTCTGCCTCCCAGAGTGCTGGGATTACAGGCGTGCGCTGCCACCACCACCCGGCTTAAATCAATTGTCATTCATTGTTTTCCCCTCTGTTTTATTTTTTTCAAGGTATTTTTTCTTCTGTTCTTATGAAGTCACCTCTTTCCATGGACTGTGGTGGGGGTCTAAGTAATGGTGGGGTCCTCCTGGACTTCACGAGGTTGATTCTTGGCTGCCTCCCTATGCATGGCACAGCTCCCTCAGAAATTCAGCCCCTGGCAGCAGCGGCCTCTACAATATTCCAAATGATGAAACTCTTCATGCCTTTGTCCCTGGGCGTGCAATGGGTGCAATTCCTGCATCAAATTAGCTGCACACATCCATGGCTACTTTTTGGCATAACCATTATTTTATTTTATTTTATTTTATTTTATTTCATTTTATTTCGAGTCACCTTGGAATCAAGACTTCAAGGCTAATTTGCATTCATCTTAAAAATGCATTAGAGGATGCTGGGCGGTGGTGGCGCACGCCTGTAATCCCAGCACTCTGGGAGGCAAAGGCAGGTGGATTTCTGAGTTCGAGGCCAGCCTGGTCTACAGAATGATCTCCAGGACAGCCAGGGCTACACAGAGAAACCCTGTCTCCAAAAAACCAAAAAAAAAAAAAAAAAAAAAAAAAAAAATGCATTAGAGGTCCTTGATCCATTGGTGCTTTTCATGCTTCAAACATTGTTGATGGAGAGAAATTAACCAAATCTTTACCTTTGTTAAGTAAGAAGAATCCAGACAGAAGTCAAGAAGAGACAAGGAAGAAAAAATGGTCCATTATCACCACTGTTTCCTTAAAGGGGGTTCGGCCCCAGGGGAAAGGACAACAGCTGAAACTGCAAGTTGGGTCCATCAATTGCTCCCACCTGCCCCATTTTTCTTGCTCTGCAGCAGACTAATTGAAATTTGATGATAGGCATTGTAGTGTCACACACCTGCAGTGAGAGCCACAGTTCTGGGCTGGTCACATTCTCCCACAGATGAGTAAACTGAAGTCTTCTAAGTAGGACGCATTTTAAGATGCAAGTTAAAGTTTCATCTTAAAGAGCCCTCTCCTCCTTCCATAGCAAGAATATCTCATGTCAGCAGAGCCCAGCTCATCATAGGAACCATGTGCTTGCAAAAGTTCACTATTCATGTCTGGTAGTCACAAGAGTTCTTTGTTGATTGAAAAACAAGATTGTCTTTCTAATCAATAATGACCTCTTATCCTTTATATTTGTGCTAGAGCAGTCCATAAAGTATTTATTTCCCTAAATCAGGAGTGATTCTACAGCTCTGTAATCCTAGCACATACAAGCCTAAAACCAGATGGTTGAGAATTTTAGGCCAGCCTAGCTACATAATGAGACCCAGTCTCTACAATAACATACCTTTAGTTACAGATTGTTGCTAATGCCATCATCCTGAAAAGTCAGGGTGCCGTTGTTAGCTATGCAGTGTATAAAGAACTTCCAGACTTTTTCTAGAGTATTTAATTTTTATTTATATGTATGTGTACTTGTGAGTGTGTATACATGCATGTGAGTGCACGTACCCTCAGACGCCAGCAGGGGGCGCTGGATCCTTGGGAATCAGTCTTAATGCAGTTGTGAACAACACAGTATGGGTGCTGGGAACTGGACTTGGGCCCTCTGCAAGAGCAACAAGCACCTTTAACTGCTGAGCCATCTCTCCAACCCTTCAAGCACTCCATTTTATAATTTTGTTCCTAAGTCATAAAAGCATCTGAAGTCCATAGAATTTTTTTTTCTTGGTGTTTTCACTGTGGCATCTTTGGGGCTTGCATGTGTAGAAAGGAATACAAATCAGCTGTTGAAATCAGGCATTGCTGTCATCTCTCTTGTCCCCTGTACTTTCATTTCCTTTGTCTCGTTTGTTTGTTTTTTTTTTACCGCCCCTCCCCCATTCCACTCATGTCAAGCTTACTTTCATTTTAACAGAGGTTTCATTGTATCACTATCCCAAGAAACCAGTGTAAGGTTTTTCCATTCCTTCTCTCCTAAGTGAGGCGCCATGGAGTTGAGAAGATGGCCAAAGAAAATGCGAGGGTGACCGCTCAGAGGCAGAGTTTCATTTTCTCTAACATTTTGCTTAGGTTTGATATCATTCCACTTTAAAAACACCATTCCAAGCGTTTGAGAGGTCAAACAAGAAATGGGTTTTTGGTTATGGTTTTTTTTCTTTAAAAAATCCTATAGAAAATCAAGCTTTAGAAGGAACCCCAAAAAGACACCAAGCTAGTCACCATGGATTGAATGGGTCATTTCCAATCTCCTCATAAACCACACCGAATGGATTAGAAAGAAACAGATCCAAAGAACAAAGACAAAAGATGTCAGCCAAGTTCGTGGAAGCCAGTCGTTGATCGTTGATTTGCAGTGTGAACAAGGTGGAAACCCACGCCTTGGGAGAGAACCAGCCAGGAGTACAGCACCACTGCCAAAGCCCCAAGAGCTCACAGCAGTACAGGGGGTGGGGGTGGGGGTGGGGCGGGGGCGGGGCCTGTGTGAGGGCTGTTGGAAAGCACTAGCCCCACCTCCACTCCACCCCACCCCACCCCCAATCCCGGAGCAGGGACCACGGCTCCCAACCCTCTTGAGGACTGGAGGTCGATTATAGAGAACGTGCAGATGGCTTTGTGACAGATCAAGAGAGAAGAGAGAGAGAGAGAGAGAGAGAGAGAGAGAGAGAGAGAGAGAGAACAAATGGAATGTCTGGGCAGGGATGGAGTGTTTTAGAAACCCACAGCTTAAGTGTGTACATGTATGGCCATGAAAAAGAATCAGAGTAGGCTGCCTCACTGTGCTGTGACCATATCAGGGGGAGAGAAGATAGGGTTGTTCAGTGCATGGGATGGGTGGGTCAGAAACAGTAATTTTTCTGTAAGAAAAAAAAAAAACACTGGAGAAATAGCAAAGTGGTGACTTTTGATATATAGTAATACAAATAAGAAGCCATAGGTAACAAGATCAGGGGTGGGGTCTCTGGACCAGGAAGGCATGTTCCTTATAAAGTTCCAACTATAATTGAAATTATTATTATTATTATTATTATCCGAGAGTCATGCCACATACTCTAGGCTAACATCAAACTTGAGATCCTCCTGCCTCAGCCTCCAGAGGCCTGGAACTACAGGGGCATGTGAAATGTAAAGGTGGCATCTTAGGAATTATTTTTCTCTGCCTTTTGTTTTATTCTGTGATTTTACAGACAATGTGGTAAAATGTGAAAATAAGGAAAACAAATGATTGCTTTCCAAACTATTGATCTTGCCATGTATGATACACACCTATAACCCTGACAGGAGGATTACTGTGCATTTGGGGCAAGCCTGGGATATAAGGTGATTTCAAGGTCAACCTGAATAACAGTAAAATCCTATCTCAAAACTCCAAAACCAAAATAAGGCAAATAAAGCTAAGAATGTAGCTCCTGTTCTGAACTCAAACCTAATTAGAGATAGACTTAAGAATGGGTTTCCTTTGGGAATTTTAAACCCTATTTTCTATTTTGTTTTTGTTTTTCTTTGATTTTGTTTGTTTAAAGTCCTGCTTAGTTCTAGTTCTTCCATGTTACTAAGATCTGAATAATAATTGTTTGGATTTTCTATTTTGTAAATTGTGACATGTGAGACTAGTTTAGAAAATCTTAAGTCTCATAATTTAATATTATATTGTTGTTTTTTCCTGAGATAGAACCCTATAGCCCAGGCCAGTCTTAAACTATGTAGCCAACCAAACCTTCAGTTTAAGATTCCCCTGCCTCGGGCTTCGAGAGCTGGGATTAGAGGCTGGGCCACCAGGTCTGGTCGATAGTACACAACTGACTGGAAACTCTGTGTAGATTCAGCTAGCTGCTGTGTCAGTGGTGCTGCAGAGAGCCCGGCCAGGCATGGTTAGGAGCCCTGTGAAGTAGAAACTTAAGAGTTCTTTGGAAAGTCGGTTGGGTGATGTTTTGCTGGGGCAAACAGACAAAGGAGTGTTTTCCTGAAGTGGACACAGGTGAAAAGATGTTCTGCTAAAGCAAGCATGGGAAAGGGCACATGATGAATGATTCTTCCTTAAAATTGCCTAACATTGTGTAGTTGAACTGCATTTGTCAGGAGTCCAAAGAGAGAAAAGTGCCAAAAAAAACCCCCCAAAAAACAAAAACAAAAACAATAAAAACAAAAAAATGTCTGGTGGTGTGCTGTGTGCTGCAGTTTCTTGCTACTTTCTTGGACTTGGGCCGATTGACAATGATGTCAGCTGAGACAGGTGGACGTGCTGAGGCAGAACACGGGGAGGACACGTGGAGGACACGTGACGTTTGGAAGGAGTGTAGAAAGGACTGCATGGGCAGTGACAGGGGGTGAGCTTGGCTTGCTTGTGTGGCTCAATGCCTGTTGGTCCCGGAGTCTTCGCTGATCTTCGATTCCCTGAGAGAGGCACAGCCGAGAACTTCTGAGTCCCTCCGGGTCTCTCTTGCTGACTCATGCGAGGCTCTCTGTGCTTGGTAGTGCCACCGCTGCTGATTTGCCTTCGCTAGGCTGATTCTACCAAACTGAACTGCTGGTGCATCTGTGAGGTGTTTGCCAGTGCATCGAACTGCCGCTGCCTGCTAAGCTGTGAACTGAACTGCCGGTTTCCAGACGACCCAGATGGGAGTTGCTCCAGAGAACCTTTCTAAACAAGTCCACTTCCCCCATATCCTTTCTTTCCCACTCCCTCTGGTGGGTGGTGGGATAAAAAGGAGGCTAAATCATTTAAGAACCATCATTAAAACATACATTAAAAAAATTAAAGTCACAGCCCTCAGCCAATGTGATTCAAGGGTGGCTTTGGCACCTCCCCTGACTGTCGGGTGCCCGCCAAACTGATCTAGGTTTTCTCACTTTCAGTTCTAAACATACCTGATTAATAGTAGCAAAAATTGTCGGTTAGAAATTATAGCAGGTTGTTTGTTATCCCGCATTGAAAAAATAAAGTGTTCTTAGAAATTTCTGAGCCTGTGGCATGGGTATGGAAGGCCAGCATTAGAACTGGTGACATTTCCCCTGCACTGTGGCCACCGCCTAGAACTTCAAGAGCTTCCTGCTTCAGTCACAAGTGCTGGGATTACAGGTGTGTGCTACCCTCCAGCCTGCTGTGTTTCTTCAGAGCCTGACTGACTCAAGGGGAGGGAAATCACCAACTCCAGCCCCTCGCCACCTGCATTGTCTTATTCTGCAGCAGAGCCAAAGCAGTGACACCCAGGGAAGTCCCCAGACCCAAATGGAGGCAAGAGGAGACTACTCAGAGAACTAAGAGTTCTTCTTCCCACCCCCTTCACCAATGTGGATCAGATCCCTAATGGCCTGTCAAATGAACTCTTTCCTCCCAAGTATATCATGACTGGCTATCAGAAAGAAAACACCACAGTTTAAAGAGACAGAGTAAACAGAAGCAGACAAGGCTGGGATGTTAAATGACCAGGCTCACTTAAAACACAATCATAGTTAATATGCAAAGGGCTTGAGGAACAGATGGCCGTGTACACAGGACTATGGAAACTCTGAGACAGAAACCAGGAACTGCAGAGGTCAGAATGGTGTAGCAGACATGACTGACTGATGGATTTGACAGCTTTGCTAGTAACAGGTCACAGCTGAGGACAGCATCCCTAAGCTTCAGGCTGTCTCACCAGACGCCTCAAAAATGGGAAAAAAAACCCAAAAAGAACAAATGGAAAGGCAGAGCAGTGTACCCAAGAACTGTGGGCCAGAACAAACAGGGCAGCCCAATGGGAATAGTATAGAGGGGAGGGAGGGAGAGAGGGAGGGAAGGAGGGAGGGAGGGAGAGAGGGAGGGAGGGAGAGGGAGGGAGAGAGGGAAGGAGAGAGGGAGGGAGGGAGGGAGGGAAAGACGAACTATAATAATGATGACTGAGAACAAACTGTATCAGCAGAGAGTTCAGAGAGCATTCAGTTGGGTAAATACGGAAAGCTACCCTGGGGCAATCGTTGAAGAACCATCCTGAGGGCCCGAGAGATGGCTCAGTGGTTAAGACCCAGGCTCATCTCTCTGCATGTACATGGATGAGAGGTGTGCACATCTTCCTGTAAGTCCAGCTCCAGGGTTCTAACACTCCTCCTGGCCTTCACCTGAATGCTCACACATGCGCACACGCACACACACACACACACACACACACACACACACACACACTAAATAAATACATCCCGGGGAAAGATAAACACTGAAAAGCTGCCAGAGGAAAAACCTTGCCAGGAGGAGAGCAAGGAAAAGAACCGCACGTATTAGATTTCTCTTCAGAAACATGCAAGCTGGAAGGGTAGAGGACGAATGGCACGGGCCTGTAACCCCAACTCTTGAGAGGCTAAGGCAGCAGGATGGTAAACTGAGGCCAGCCAAGGCCACACCGTAAGACCAATAATGTCGTCCTAAGAGAAAACAACCACCTACCCTGCAGAGATACCCTTAAGGTAAAGGAGAAATGAAGACTTCCTTACACAGAGAAGAAAAACGTGTTGACAGCAGACCTTCCTTGCTTGACGTGTTACAAAGATGCTTACTGGAGAGGAGCTGCTTGTCAGAGATTTGGATCTGTATAGAGGTGAGTATCAAAGGGACTAAAATGAACGTAAGCTTTTCTTATTCTTAATCGATTTAACGGATTGATTATTTGTTCAAAATAGCAAGGACTGTGAATGTGATGGTGTGTACTTGTGTCCGTCTGTCATCTATCATCTATACTTATCTGCCTATCTATCTATCTATCTATCTATCTATCATCTGTCTACCTATGTATCTATGTATCTATCTATCATCTATGTATGTATGTGTGTATGTATGTATGTATGTATCTATCTGTCCTCTGTCTTCTGTCTATCTCTATCTATAATCTGTCTTCTATATCTATCTATCTATCATCTGTCTTCTCTCTACCTGTATCTCTATCTATCTATCTATCTGTCTCTCTCTCTCTCTCTCTCTCTCTCTCTCTCTCTCTCTCTCTCTATCTGCCTGCCTGGCTTATGTAGCGCCTCCTCTGTGAAGGGAAAAGAACAGCCACGCTGGCTCAGTACAGGATGGCAGACCATGGCCTGTTTTGCTAGTCAGGCATCTGTGAGACGAAATGGTGCCATTCGAAAGCGAGCTTAGATTTGTTGCACTATATCTTGCAAACCATAAGTCAACCACTAGGAAAAGAAATCAGAGCAAAATACAACTGACAAATAAGAGAGGAGAGCAGGCGGAGTCACACAAAGCGCACTAAGCTTCCGTGGTGGCGCACACCTTTAATCCCAGCACATGGGAGGCAGAGGCAAGTGGATATTTGTGAATGGACAGTGAAATGGAAATTTAGAATAAAGAACAACTAAAACACCATGACAAATACAGCCGACATTGATTCAGATGTATCAATAATCAATCTGAGTGCCAATGATCAGAAACAACAGAGAGGGAGGGAGAGACGGTCAGAATGGATAGAAGACCGTCCAGGTTCACATGGTAAATAAAGAGATGGAGGAGCGTGCACATGCTAGCATCATGAAGAGGAAGCAGGAGGAGCAGCATCAGCCTCAGGGCAGGGAAAGCCATCCGAAAGAACAAGGGATAGTAATGACGACAGAGTCCAGTGACCTACAGAGACATGGCTACCTGCTGCATGGCTACCTCCTAGCAACAGCACACCCAGTGACACGAAGCCATACAGGGCTGATCTTCAAGGACAAAGAAATGAGCCTTATCAAAGTCAGAGACTTTAGTGCTCCGTGTCACAGAAGAGCGTGCCTGGAAGACAGAAAGTAAGAACACAGCCTTCATAGCACCCATCACCCAGGTACGACCAAGCTTTGAGGATCCTGTCGCAGCACACAGCGACATCATCTGTGAGCACCAAGGGAGGGTGTCTCCTACCATAGCTAGGTGGCTTGTTGTTTTGTTTTTTTTTTTAAGAAATGTTTTATTTTTATTTATATGTATGTTTCTGGGTCTTTCTGTCTGTCTTTCTCTGTCTCTGTCTCCCTTCCCCCCCCCCCGCTCCCCCCCCCCCGTGTGTGTGTGTGTGTGTGTGTGTGTGTGTGAGTGTGTGCACGCAAGACATGTGTGGCATGTGTGTGGATACCCTCAAAGGCCAGAAGAGGCTATTGGATTCCCTGAAGCTGGAGTTTCAAGCCGTTGCGAGCCACCTGCGGTGGATGAGAACTAGACATTAACTCTGGTTCTTTGCAAGAGCCTTTAACTGGGAATCATTTCCCCCAAGTCTTTACCAGGCAGAATTTATAATCCTATTGTCGCTATGCAAGTTATGCTAACAGCAACTGTAGTTCTTTGTCATTTCTGGACACCCCTTGAGATTTCTGCACTGGGAAAAATAAATATCAGCTCTTCTACATCTTTGTTTTGTGTCCTGTCAGAGTCTCCTGCTAGAATTCTCACAGTGATCTTGTTATTCTTTAGTCTGTCTGATACTTTCTAGCCCAATATAATACATTTTTAAGGTAAATAAGTCATAATTTTACTCACCATGAAATATAAGTTATAGTAGCCAAGACCCTAATTTTGATGTACCTCAGTACCTTGAATCTATAAAACAAAATATTAGAGTTGTGCTGTCAAAAATAGGATCTTAGTTTCCACAACTTATAGGTAAAAAGTTCTACTTATTCGAATTTTAGTAATTAAAATTCATTCTATACTGGGGATGATATAATGCCGGTACTGTAATACCAGTCAGTACTCGGGAGGCTAAAACAGAAGGATTATGTGTTCAAATCCAGCCTGGTTATATAGGGTAGAACTGTCCAAAATACAAAGGCAAACAAAAATTACCATGAAATTTTGAGGCAGTGCTATGTATTTTAATCTCATTAATTAATTAATTAATGTGCGTGTATGTATGCCACAGCACACCTGTCGGGGTCAGAGAGCTTTCATGAGTAGCTTCTCACCTTGTGGGTGTGTTTATCAGACTCAGACTTTCAGGCTTGGCTGGAGGTGTCTTTCTCCACTGAGCCAGTGCACCAGCCACGGATAGCAACTCATAAGCAATATGCTATTACAATGCTTTGTTTTGTTTAAGATTTATTTATTTATTATATCTAAGTACACTGTAGCTGTCTTCAGACACACCGGAAGAGGGCATCAGATCTCATTACTGATGGTTGTGAGCCACTATGTGGTTGCTGGGATTTGAACTCAAGACCTCTGGAAGAGCAGTCAGTGCTCTTAACTGCTGAGCCATCTCTCCAGTCCCTTTACTTTGTTCTTAATTGAAAGAAAATGTCTCTTAGGAACCTGAAGGCTTCTTTAGCATCTGATTTGTTTCCCTCTCTTCTCTCTCTCTCTCTCTCTCTCTCTCTCTCTCTCTCTCTCTCTCTCTCTCTCTCTCTCCTCTCTCTCTCTTTTTGTCCAGTGAGGACTCTTCCTTCTCAGCAGCTGTCAGATGCCTGCACACATCTGCACACAGAGAGAGTGCAGACTGCACGGCCTTTCCCTGAGACAGGGAATTCCATCAGGTGTGAGCTGCTGGTGCCTGGGGCACACTGGAAGCACTACTCTCTGTACGTCACACATGTCCCTCACACAGGTCCCTCACACAGGTCCCTCACACAGGTCCCTCACACGTCCCTCTCACACTTCCCTCACATACGTCCCTCACACGTCCCTCACACACGTCCCTCACACACGTCCCTCACACGTCCCTCACACACTCCCTCCACACTCGTAGGTTTCGACTCGAATTGTTGACTTTGCTTGCATTTTTCCTTGTTCTGAAACTAGCCGCAAGAACCGTTCTATCTGCCATGGTGTGTAAGTCAGGGAATCTATGCTAACAGTCTCAGCAGCTGACCCACCTCCCTTTGATTCCCAATGAAGTAGCCGCGCCCTCCACCTCCGCTCTGTCCACTAACGCTGGCGGCTGTAACCATGGAGACAGTGTGTTTGCTTAAACTACTACTGTTAGGTGGGTGACCGCTTTATATGTCATAGCATTTTGTCCTGCTGTGTTTTCCAACTTGGTTTTATGACGGCAGTGTCTGGTTTTTTGGTTTTTTTTTTTTAACATTTGTTTTTCTGAGGGCTTGGCAGGTCCATTTCTGGCTGAGAAGCCTGCTTTGGTCAGCCAACACAGAAACATTTACTGGCTTCATCATGAGTAACTAATAAATTAATGTAGGTGAGAGGAGTAGTTAATTAGTTCTAATCTTGGCAGGAAGGATCGTTAGTGTTTAATGAGAATGAATAATTTCATAAGACATGGAAATATATTGCCCTGAGCCAAATAGTTTATAACCATAGTATTGCAAATCACTACTTGAAATTAACGAGTGACATTTTCACATATTGTTAGACGATCTATGATATTTTTATGTTATACCTCTAGTTCTAATAGCACGTATCCAAGAGTCATGTAATGTCACTGTAAATTATTATACGTGATAAAGTATGCGTTTCTGTCTTACTGTAAATTGCTGTTCTTCGCTTCCTAAGTACCTTCAACTCCAGTTTAAATATTGCTTTTTCAGAGAAGTTTTCTCAGAGATCCATCCTCTGTCTCTGTCTCTGTCTCTCTCCCTCCCTCCTTTCCTCCCCCCTCTCTCTCAGAGCTAATGAGTGAAACCAAGGCTTCCCACATGCCAAGCAAACACTCTGTCACTGAACTACACCCCAACCTCAGACTCTCCATGTACCTCATGGTCTCCCCTGACTCTTTCCTAGCGGTATCTGTAATTTGGGAACATATATTTGCTTGTATGTGTTTATATGGTTGGCATTCATCTGCTGTTCATACCATGAAGGCCAAGGACAATGATTTACTGAGTGAATCCTGCAGGTGTGAAGGGCAGGAGGCACCCCCCCCCACACACACACACAAATTTCAGTTCTCCCTCTCAACCACAAATCTGTCAAAGATTAGTTAGAAGCATCAGGTTAAATCAACTTGAAAATGTTCACTGCCAGCCTTGGAGGCCTCTTTAAAGTCAGGCTGTGCAGCCTAACATTACTACAAAGATTGACTTGAGAAAATACTTGATAAAAGCAAATACCAGCTAACATCATCTACTTTTGACCATCATCTTGAACAATGGAAACACCTCTCTTAGCTGGTTTTCCTCTATGATGGTTTTCCTCTCTTAGCTAACATTCTGATGAAGATGATAGAAAAGTTAGAAATTCTTAGCAGGCCAGGTAGAGTGGTTCACATTTTTAATCCCAGCACTCTGGAGGTAGAAGCAGGCAGATCTCTCTGAGTTCGAGACTAGCCTGGTCTACTTTGTGAGGTCTGGGATAGCCAGGGCTACTTAGTGAGACTGTCTCAAACAAAACAAACACAATCCTAGCAGTTATTCCCCAAGTCAGTTTCTTTTCAAGCAGAGTAACTCTCACAGAATATGCACAGGCTCAGTCCATCAGGGCATGGAGGTGCTCGCTTCTTATCCTACTCTAAAGTCACTTCCGGTAAAGCATGGTCATATTATAAAACATAGACATTGGCACCTGGTGTGGCTGACACACAGGCCGTAACCTTCTTGACAAGCCCATTTTCCTCACCTTCGGTTCTCCTCAGCCAACACTGCCAGTGCAGAAGTCCTCCAACTCAAAGCGTGTCCTCATTTTCATCTGCCACCAGCCTTGTCCCCCTTCCCCCGCCCCCCACTTGCAGAGCATCCGAGATCCTACTGCCTTTCACTCCAGTTGTTGCTCTCCATATTGACTTACAAAGCACTCAAGGGGCTGCGTGGAGGCAGCACACTGTGGCAGGGCTGTATGGCATGACCTCTCCCCTGATGTGGTCATGCACACTGATCACTGTCTCAGGCACACACAGGTCATTGTCTCAGTTATGTTTCCATTGCTGTGAAGAGCACTGTGACCACAGCCACTCTTACAAAGGCAAACAGTTAACTGCGGCTGGCTTACAGCTTCAGGGGTTCAGTCCATTATCACCATGGTGGGAAGCTTGGCAGCGTGCAGACAGACATGGTGCTGGAGAAGGAGCAGAGAGTTCTCCATCTTGATCTGCAGGCAGCAGAAGGAGACCACATGCTACACTGAGTTATGAGACCACAAAGCCCGCCCCCACAGTGACACACTTTCTCCAACAAGGCCACACCTTCTTGAAGTGCCACTCCCTAGGGGCCAAGCATTCACTCACGTGAGTCTACGGGGCCATCCCTATTCAAACCACCACAGTCATAGAAAGGTTGATTTATTTTTATATTTCCCCCAAATACCTAGGGCAGTTGGGGGATGCCGTTATGCTAAATACATTGGTAGTGAAAGTAGAAGATCCGATGTGGACTTCTAGAGCTTCTGAATGGTTGTTCTAACTGAAAGGAAGTTCACTGAGTTGATAGACTTTCAGGACTGCTTAATTTCACCAATGCTTCTTTGCATGGTCCTTATAATAAAATTTCAATGAAAAAAAACAGAACTCTGAAAATAAGTATATGTATTATTCTCTGTATCTCCTCAAAGTGTTGTTTGCTAAGATAATTTATTTCTTTGTAATTTGTGGTGGATATGAACAATTTATCTCATTAACTGAATACTAACAAAAGCCTAAATGTTCACTGTAGGTCCTTCATACAAGATGACACTTTAAATCACTCATGTCAAATGTGTACAAGTCAGAAGCAAAAAATGAATTCATTTTAGTGGCTTGAAAACTTGAGGTTTAGATTTAGCCTAATCTGTTAAGTGCTGGAAAAGCAAATGAATTAAATCCTTAAAATCTGATGAGTCATGCTCACAAGGACCACCAGTTAGTTCCACAGAACTCTTAAAATTGTATCTTGTGTAGGCCTAGAAACAGCACTCAGCCTAACCCTTAGAGATTAAAAGGGCATTTAGGCCAGGTGTGATGGCACACAGTGGAGGCAGAGGCAAGTGGATCTCTATGATTTCAGGGCCAGCCTGGTCTATAGAGTGAGTCCCAGGACAGTCAAAACTACACAGTGAGACATTGTCTCAAATCCTTCCTCTCCAGAAAAATTAGGTTTAAACTTTGTACTTATAGAAAATATATAACAGAACAAAATTCCTTCAATACTTATATTGTGATATACTTGGTACATAGTGCTATTTTTTGTGTATTTGTGTTACATTTCAGCTTAATCATCTATACTAAGAAAGGCGATACAGAGGATAAACACGCGCCCTCTCAAAACAGGCTGCATCAGCACATGGGTTACGCTGAGCTGCAGGAGACTGAGATAGGGAAGATATACCGGAGCTCTCTGCCCAGCCCTCACCCTCCATCTCCTACTTAAAGGTAGGTATGAATTCCCAGGAAGAAAGGGCCTCCTTGTACCAGGAAGAGGAGACAGAACAGCTGCTGAGATGAACTCATGAAAACAATCAATCATTATCAATCAGTCTCCCCCCCACCCATGTATTTCTTAATCAGTTTCTGGCACCTCGCCCAAGTAACCCCCATACACACACGTTTTTTTCACGGTTCATACATTCAGCACTAGCTATCAGTTCCTCTGATCTCGATGGGCTTCGTCTCACACAAAGGCCCATGTACCCAGGTAAAATGTCAACACAAAGTAAAATTTACATGCTTTTTTCTTGCTAATATTTTTATTATTATTTTAATTCTTAGCTCCAGCCATAAACCAAATAAGGGAAAGTCTTTCTTCCCTTTTAATGTATTCTGTGACTAAGATTTGTTTTCTTTCTCTAAGTCTTCAAGGGCCTGAAAGAGTGCGTGTGTGGGTCTGTGAGTACTGTCTGTGACAGTGTCCTGCCACGGGACCTCCGGGGAGGAGATTCTGCAAGTTCTTGGGCATGTGTTGGAGGTTGGCACCAGGACTCCATGGTCTCTCTCAGCCTCAGAGCTCTCCGTCCATGTGACCTGCTGCCCCCTTGACCTTGGCTCAGTCTGTGTGTTAACCTTCCCACGCACCACTCATGTGTTTCCCACCATCAGCTGAAACAGAATGTCTTGTGAATTAAATTAAACCCAACATCCTTTGCACTGAACTCATCAATCCCGGATCCTCAAGTCCTGGACTCAACTTGACAGACTCCTTGCTGCCCCTGCTAAAGCAAACACCTCTTATAGGCTCAGATATTTTAAAAACCTACTTTAAATAAGGATTCCTAAATGCTTTAATCTCCCTTCTAGCCCACCCCCCCACCAGAAGGAGTAGAAAGGAAAGGTTAATAGGGCAAAAGGGGATGTGGACCTGTTTAGAAATAGTTCCTTGAGGACATTCCAATCTTCTTTGTCGGGAGAACAGCAGTTCCGTTCTCTTACATCAGCAGTGACAGTTTGGTCCTCTCACAAACACCACTCATGAATCAGCAACAGCAGTTCTATCCAGAAGAAATGGCGGAGCTCCACCAGTTGGCCCAAGTCTGTAGAAGCAGCAAGAAAAAGACAAGGCAAACCAATTCCAGGGCTGTCATCTGCGACGACCAGTGTAAGGAAAAGCCAATGGAGGTCATCAAAGAGTTGCAAGGCAAACCAATGCCAGAGCATCGTCCACTGTCTGTTGGCTTGTACTTCTACTCTTTCCTGACATCATGTGTTCTCTCAGGCATCTGCTCCAGCAAAACACCACATGCCCTTTCACCAGGCAGCTTCCAGCATCTGTTCTCAGCAAAATATCCTCGTGTGTCTGCCTCAGCAAAACATCCACTCATAAGACAGTTTCCAGAACAGCATCACATGGTACCACTGAGTCTCCAAAAAAATAAAAAATTCCACTTCAACATTTCCTGGAGACATCCATAGCACACTCTGCTGCCCAATGTTGTTCTTTCCTGGTCATAAATCACATGGTCTTTGCTCAAAAAACAACATTTTTATTCATTGACCTTCAGACTTGCAACCTCAACTGCAAAGACTTCAGGAGACGCCATGATGATATTAGCAGGACAGCTGTGCCTGTCCAGCTGGAATGAATCAAACAGCAGGGTAGTTAACCCGACCATTTCTGGACTATTCCAGGCATTATTATGAGGCAAACTGGACACAACTTTTGCACTGGCTTTTTCCTGCAGAGGCCATGATTATGGACCACAGGACTGAGGCAATGGGTCAGTAGATAAGGTGTTTGCAAGTGTGAGGACAAGACCCTTCTAGAAGCCATGTGGGCGTGGCAGCCTCCTGCAGTGTCAGCACTCAGGAAGCACAGAGGAGGATCCTGGGAGCTGGCTGGCTGGCTGAACCAGTAGGAATCTGCTAGTTCTGGGCTCAGTAGTCATTGAACCTCAATAAGTAAAGAGGAGAGAGATCAAAGATACCCAAACCTAATGCCAGGTCTCTTCATGCGTACTTATACGAATATAAGTCTCCACATACACACACATGCACATTCCCTTCACATATGACAATCAGGCCCTGACATTGTTTTTGTTTATTGGTAACAAATTTAAAACTTTTTATTGATTCTTTGTGAATTTCACATCATGCACCCCAGTCCCCCTCAGCTCCATGTCTCCTCATATCTGCCCTCTGCCAATGCCACCTCCCCTCCCAAAATAAAATACACACAAACAACGAGTATACAAAACATAAAATGTATCATAGTGGAAGCTGTAGTGTGTCTCAGTGTGTTCCCCAGTATATCCCTCTGCCTACACATCTTTCAGTTGCAAATGTTTATAACAATGAGTCTGGGTGTCTTTCCCAGTGCAGTGTGTCACAGGGTGGTGGGCAGGTCTCCGGATGTGTTCCTTCACCTGCACTACATTGGGTGGGGGTAGGTGAGACTCTGTGTGTCTACAACCCGACTGTGCTATGAGGCAGAAGGCAGGTCTGTAGGCATCTGTCCCCTGCCTGCTCTGTGCCAGAGTCACAGGCTGCTGGCTATCTTCCTCTTCCCAAGATGGGCTGTGTCTATTGGTAAATATGTAAGCATTCTATACCATGTCAGTCCAGTATAAAGAAGCATTACCTGGAAATCTGACAGTCTCCTAGAAAAATATATAGTATTAGACAACTAGTTCCAAGTTCCTTTTGCTTGTGAGACCAAGCATAGCTGTTTGTTGGTCAGCCTCGCCCACAGATTCCTGAGTTCTGTATTTTTTTTTTTTTTTGCAGAATCACAGGGTCAAGTGGATACTTACTAATCATTATGAGGGAGATTTAAGAATGCTTCCTTTCCATTTTTCCTGTGCATGGTATTCATCTGTGTAGGGACAGGTATACATGTACATGTGTGTACTTGTGGGGGCCTGGGCTCAATGTTGGGGATCGTTCTAGATCACTCTTCCATCTTATCCATTGAGTCCGTTCTAGATCACTCTTCCATCTTATCCATTGAGTCCGGTTCTCTCAGTCAAACCCAGAGCTCTCTGAAATGTTGTCTAGTCTAAGACCAGCATTTATTGGGGGTTCCGGGATCTGGACCACAGTCCTCAGCTCATGCATTGAGCCATCTCCCTGGCCCTGCACCTTAGGCATGGTTGGCCGAAGAAAAGCACGTGTTTGTCTCGTTCTCACTCTTTACCTCCGTTTCCAACCGATCCTCAGGAGCATTGATCAATGAGGGGTTGGCAGAAACAATTGAAATGCCTTTGGTTGTGTCTAATGCATATAATCCTCATATGCTCACACTGTGGTTCTTTCAAGGTTTTACTCATCCGAGATCAATAAAAACTAAGAACTGCCTCTGTCTGGTGGGGACTCTACTCATGCACGAGGTTTAGCTCCTTCCTTACACAGACCCGTCCGTATGACTACACTAGCTCACTGCTGATACAAAGCTCCCCAGTCAGCCTTTGAAACACTGAACAGTAAAAAGATCATCGCGCCAATCAGCTGCTTTGGTCTACTTGATTAATCGACAAACACCCTGAACTGACGAATGAATGGCGATAAGTCTTTTGTTTTGACTTTTTGTGGGACGATTTCTTTTATTTCACCCTCTAACCCTCTTTTAGCAAACCCTGTGGCCCTGCTCTGTGCCTCCTTCAGCAGAGGAGGTTAAAGTCACCTGTCTCCACCTTCACAGAGGTGACTTATGATCAGGACTAAGAGGCCCCAGCACATGTGCTCTGTAGGAAGACACAAAGAACTCTGAAGTAGGATCCAAAATGGTGATTCTATTTCCAACTAATGCTTGCTTATGTATTTATGTTTTTAACAATGTAAAAAAGAAGCCTGCGAACACACTATGCAGCACAAAGATTAGGGCCCTGACAGCCTAATCTCCCTCCCCTTGCCTGCCTGATTTTTGGGGTGACCACAGTCCCCCACTTCTTATGGTCTCATTGTACCTGTATGTTCCCTTGAGGGGTGCCAGACAGTCATTGTTTAAAACAGGATTGAGTTTTCTTTTTTTCTTCTGGAAATAGAACTTATGGTGCTAAGCTTCACAGGAAATGAAGGTCTTATTCTCCTTCGACGTGAGTTTCACTGAGCTGGAAGCCTTGGATTCATTCTGCAGAGCGAGGGCACGCTGAGCTGTGTTCTGAGGGTCACCGTGTACTGTAGAGAGCAAGCTTAGGCACAGAGGTGAGCCCGGTTTTCATTTCTAGAGGCTTGTTTTTGGATTCCTATCCTTTTCAGAAACCCGTAATGATATTACCACATGACGGGTTCTGAAATGCGAGAAATGCAAACCCATGCTTCATTGAACTTAGCGAGACCCAGGCTGCTTTAATCGCAGAAGCTCCTGCCCCAGCGTTAGGACACAGAAATGTTTGCCTGGGAGAGGGGAGTCCCGGCAGCTTTTACCAGGCAAACATCATCTGTTTAGAATGGCAGAGATTGCTTTATGGGTGATTACACATTTCTGAGACAGCAGTGGGGATGGATGCAAGAATGAGGGTAAGAATTACTTGGGAAGTAAGAAAGCAGAGTCAGAGAGACAGGGAGAGGGAGAGGGGGAGAGGGAGAGGGGGAGAGGGAGAGGGGGAGAGGGAGAGGGGGAGGGGGAGAGGGAGAGGAGGAGAGGGAGAGGGGGAGAGGGAGAGGGGGAGGGGGAGAGGGGGAGAGGGAGAAGTGGGGGAGGAGGAGTCAGGAGAGGGACAGGGAGAGGCAGCAGGAGAATGAGAGGGAGGGAGAGAAAGAGGGAGGGAGGGAGGGAGGGAGACACAGAGAGAGAGAGAGAGAGAGAGAGAGAGAGAGAGAGAGAGAGAGAGAGAGAGAGAGAGAGAGATTTTTTTAGAAAGCTGTGACTAAGTATAAAAAAGCCCTGTCTAAGCATCAGGGACAAATGGAATTTCAGATATAAGTAATTATAAAAGTATCTGACTTTAATAGCAAATCTGCCAAGAAAGAACAAGATTGTACCTCAGGGGAAGCATTGAGAACAGGACTCAGGGCCCCACGCGCCAAGCAGTACTGTGCTGCTGGCCTAAACCCTCAGATCTAGAACTCGCCACACTTAAGCAACAGGAATCAGAAGGTTCTGGGAAGGCAGCAGGGAAGGAGTGACTAAAAGCACAGAATGTCACGGAATAGGAGAGACTGGAAAATTGAAAGAAGTGGTTCACGGGATGTGTCATCAGCTGAGGGCTTTAGCGAAAGGCTTCCAGAACAAGTTTGTAACCACTCGAGAGAGCCC
Source organism: Apodemus sylvaticus (assembly GCF_947179515.1). NCBI lineage: Eukaryota > Metazoa > Chordata > Mammalia > Rodentia > Muridae > Apodemus > Apodemus sylvaticus. The sequence goes on from NC_067485.1 coordinate 63,081,453, forward strand.
GTGCTGAATTTTCAAACGTTACAAGCTGGCTGATCCCAAATTGGTTGTCCATAAAGCACCCGACTTCAGAACATAGAACAAAGCCAACCCTGGATTGCCCAGTGTCCCACGGGCACGTCCCCGGATGACCGCTGTGCTCTTTGGACATACTTGTCAAGCAGGAGTTATTCTTGGGGGGAGGGGTGGTTCTAGAGCTTGCAGGAGGCTAAGGACTAAGTGGTGGGTAAGAAAATGGAGAGACTAGTGACGACGTGAGGTTTCGACGAGCGTGAGGTTTATTGCACAATGGCCCTGGGTGATATGAAGTCACACAACAGGGGGAGCAGGCATGTTTATAGCTCAAGGGGACCTATCATGTGCTAGAGAACACCAGGATGCAAGCACTAGGCAACCTAAGGGGAAGAAAGTCTGGGTGTGGGAAGAGGCTGGGTCAGGCCGTAGGTGCAAGAGTCTGGAGTGGGAAGAGAGACAGCTTACTATCAAGTTAGCTGATGGAGGTCTGTGGTGGTTTGAGGTGTGGGGTAGGTTTTGCCCCATAGCCTCACATGTTTGAATGCTTGATCCGTGGGCAGTGGCACTATTAAGGGGTGTGGCCTCGCTGGAGTAGGTGTGAACTTGTTGGAGGAAACATGTCATTGTGGGAGCAGGCTTTGAGGTTCTTCATGCTCAAGTGGTACCCAGGGCAGCTCACCAGCGTCTGTAACTCCTGTTTCAGGGGATCTAGCACCCTCACACAGATAGATATGTGTGCAGGCAAAACACCCATGTATATAAAACACATTCATTTTTTAAAAACAAACACAAAAAAACAGATGTAGAACTCTTCCCTTTTTCAGCACCATGTCTGCCCGGATGTAGCCATACTTTCTGTCATGCTGATAATGGACTGCACCCCTGAAACTGTAAGCCAGCCCCAATTAAATGTTTTCCTCTATAAGAGTTGATGTGGTCGTAGTATCTCCTCACAGTAATAAAACCCCACCTGTGACAGGGTCGTTGCGTTTGTACTTGGGGATCCCACATCTTTCTTCAGGCAACTTTGACTTTGGAAATCAATGGTTGCTTTTGTTTGTTTGTTTTTGCCTTGGGGTAAAAGTGTGGATCTTACTTTAGTCACATATATACCAAGTTACAAATAATTTTAAAGTTATTTTTTTTAATTTTTAAAATATTTCCTTAAACAATTAAGAAGACATAAGGAACATGGAAATCCAGGTCAACACAGCATTGCTGCAGCGGGTATTTTGGTTTTCCTGGTTAAAGACATTGGTGGAGAAATAAACTGAAACTGGATTTAATTTCCCATCTCTACCTCTCCTGCCTTTCCATCCATTTTCAATAGCCCAGACTCAGTTCACCGTGTTTGCAGCCGGACTCCATCTGCTCAGTGAGGACCATAATGCCAGGGTCGTGGTGACATCTTGAACCTGATGTCATTCTTAATCCTAGTTTAAAAAAAAACCAAGTCACAGTGACCAGAGGGAACAATTTGTCAGCGACCGTTCCGAGCCTGGATCCTGTTATAATCATCTTTATCCCTCACTCCATCCATTTGTTTATTCATTCAATAAATATTTATTATGAGCACACTATTTTTTTCTGGGCAAAATGCCATGGGCTAGCAACGACGGGGTAAATATGCAGAGCTTTTAGCCAAATCAGAGAGCCATGTGCTAGGTGTGGACACAGATATATTTAACTTCAAAACATAGTAAGAACCCCGAAGACAAGCTGATAGGTCAAATAAGGTCAGTAAACCGAGAGTGGAGGCGGGGCTGACTGGATCCCAGAGGTGTTGGAGGGCTTCTCTGGGGCTGGGGGTTCTGAGAGCCAAAGGGTGTCGAGGGCTTTCCAAACAGAGTGTGAGGTGAAGGAACCAAATGAACAGCATGCCAGATAGAAGGAACACTCGCTGAGAGACCCCAGGCAGCAAAGCTTCAGTATCTTCAGGGGAAAAAGAAAGAAAGAAAGCTGAGTAAGGAAAATGGACTAAAACGTAGATTCTGTTAAGAGCATTTGGATTTTATTCCAGGTGCAGTTATAAATCAGCGAGGGCTTAACGCCAGGCAATGATATCACAACCTAAGCTGTGTGCTTAAAGGGTGACTCTGACTGTATGCAGAAGGGGTAGAAAGGATGACTGAAACTGGGGACTCCTTTTGAGGCTCACTTGATTGGGTAGAAGATAACAGTGGTGATTCAAATGAGAACGGCCCCCATAGGTTTATATATACTCCTTTCTTTCTTTTCAGATCTATTTTATATATGCGAGAACACTGTCACTGTCTTCAGACACACCAGAAGAGGGTATCCCATCCCGTTATAGATGGTTGTGAGCTGCTGAGAATTGAACTCAGGACCTCTGGAAGAGCAGTCAGTCAGTGCTCTTAGCCACTGAGCCATCTCTCCAGCCCAGGTTTATATATTTCAGTGCTAGGTCTCGAGTTGGAGAACTATCTACTCATTTTTAGAAGCCTGTTTATTGATTGGGTTGCCCTTTTTCTCATGTAGTTCTGTATTCTAGATATCAATCTTTTGTCAGCTATTGAAGAGTTTCTCTCATTCTGCAGCTGCCTCTTTGCTCATTAACTGTTCCCTTGGCTGGGCAGAAGCCTTGTTTGTGGAGTGACTGAAGCCCTGTTCAGAAAGTCCTTGCCTGTGACATGTTTTGAGGTGATTTCCCTCTAACAGTTCAGAGTCGCAGGTTTGAAATGACCACCTTTGGTGTGTTTCGTTGAGTGGATCTGATAGAGATGGAGAGCTGGGGGTGCAGGCTTCTTCAAAAAAAAAAAAATCAAGTGTCTGTAGCAGGCTGGGATTACATATGAGCATGTCTATTGGCTTGCCGGTCCTCTACTGTTATGTTACTATGGTTCTGGTAGAGCCCAAAGAGGACAGGTCTCAGAACCGGAGCCATGGAATAGGATATGCTAGGCATTATCTGGGGGAAGGCTGTGGGAGGAGTCACTGGGCTAGAGACGCTGTTGAATTCTCAGGGTTTAATGAGCTGTTATGGTAACTTGGAAGATAATGCACGGAGCAGTAGAGATAGATGATGGAGTCCCGGATGGTGGGGCTTCAGAGGGGGCAGTTTTGAGAGTTCCTCAAAAGACTCCACTGGGCCTATTCACGTGAACCTGTGGCATCTGGTCAGCTGGGGTCAAAGGATCAGGTGTGTTACGAGGAGAACTGCATCACCGAGGTACGATCTGGAAGTGTGTTCTCAGGGTCCACACGGGAAGCTGTGGCCCAGGGCAGGCCTAGGCATCGATCACCTCAAGCTGACAGCACCAGAGTTAAGAGTTTCCCACGCGCTGCTGGTTTGGGCAGCGTGAGAGCTGTGGGATTTAAGGGATCATGATTTAAGGGTGAAGTTGAGGTTTGGCACCGTGAGATGGAATCAGAGTCCCTGACGTGGGGCCTCTGGGGCCTCTATTCTACCGCGCTGATCCATCTTCAGGTCCTCCATCCCGCCAGTACTGCCGCGGATTTGATGCTATGACTCTGGCGTCCACCTAGAAGTCAACCTACAGACGTTTTCATGTTGGTTTTGTTTCCTGCCACTGCGCTGAAAGTGGTTATTAGTTCTAAGCATTTTATGGCCTTTAGGGTCTCTCGTGTGTAGAGGCTGCAACAGAGGGCGATTTTTATTTATTTTATTTTAATTTATTTACATTTCAAGTGTTATCTCCCCTTTCCCGGTTTTCCCCCTCCCAGAAACCCCCTGTCCCATCCCCCCCTGCTTCTAGGAGGTGTTCCTCCACCCACTCACCCACTCCTGCCTCCCCGACCTCGATTCCCCTACACTGGGCATCTATCGAACCTTCATAGGACCAAGGCCCTCTCCTCCCACTGATGCCTGACAAGGCCATCCTCTGCTACATATGCAGCCGAAGCCATGTGTACTCCTTGGTTAGTGGCTTAGTCCCTGGGAGCTCGGGGGAACTGAGGACGATTTTACTCCCTTCTTTCCTGTATGTATCTATTTTATGTACTTTTCTCGTTATATTGCGTTATAAAGTCTGGTTAAGACTTTAATGGGGTGGTAGAGTTTGCCAGGGAAGCCCTCTGGTCAGGGTTTTTCCTCTCCTAAGAAGTTTTGATTACTGTTTCAAGCACCTTACTAATTAAAGGTCATTCAAATTTTCTAACCATGATTCAATTCTGGTAGATTGCACAGTTCTAAGAAAGTATGCAATTGTTGACTATATTTTCTCATGTCCTTTTGCTTTAGTGAAGGTGATAGCAATGTCCCCACTTTCATTTCTGGTATCTGCAATCTCTCTCTGTCTCTCTGTCTCTCTGTCTCTGTCTCTCTGTCTCTGTCTCTCTGTCTCTCTCTCTCTCTCTCTGTCTTTCTGTCTCTCTGTCTTTCTGTCTGTCTTTCTCTCTGTCTCTTTGTCTCTCTGTCTCTCTCTTTCTGTCTCTCTCTGTGTGTCTCTGTCTTTCTGTGTCTCTCTCTCTCTTTCTGTGTCTCTCTCTGTCTTTCTGTCTCTCTCTTTGTCTCTCCATCTCTCTCTCTGTCTCTCTCTGTCTCTCTCTCTGTCTCTCTGTCTTTCTGTCTCTCTGTCTCTCTCTCTCTATCTCTCTGTCTGTCTTTCTGTCTCTTTGTCTCTCCATCTCTCTCTGTGTCTCTCTGTCTCTGTGTCTCTCTGTATCTCTCTGTCTCTCTGTGTCTCTCTGTGTCTCTCTGTCTCTCTGTCTCTCTGTCTTTCTGTCTCTCTGTCTCTTTGTCTTTCTCTCTGTCTCTCTGTCTGTCTTTCTGTCTCTTTGTCTCTCCATCTCTCTCTCTGTCTCTGTGTCTCTCTGTGTCCCTCTGTCTCTGTCTCTCTGTCTTTCTGTCTCTCTGTCTCTCTGTCTCTCTGTGTCTCTCTGTCTCTCTTTGTCTCTCTGTCTCTCTGTCTTTCTGTCTCTCTGTCTCTTTGTCTCTCTCTGTCTCTCTGTCTGTCTTTCTGTCTCTTTGTCTCTCTGTCTTTCTGTCTCTTTGTCTCTCCGTCTCTCTCTGTCTCTCTGTCTCTCTCTGTGTGTCCCCCTGTCTCTGCCTCATTCTCCCCCTCTTCTTCCCGCTCTCCCTCTCTGTGCTCTACCCTTTCCTCTACTCTCTCTAGACAGTGTAGCTGAATATTTGTTAACTTTTCAGAGTTAACTTTAGATTTTGTGAACTTTTTGCTGTATTTTTCCTCATTTTTATTTTTCTCAACCTTGATTGTCATTATTTCCTGTTTTCTTAGTTTATCACTTTGTAAGGTTCCTGAAGGCATCAAGACTTTAGTTTTGAGCTTTTTGCTATTTTTAAAGACTGTACTGCACACTCACGGCGACGGCTCCCTCCCTCTTGCTCAGCTCTGTCTGAATCGCATATTGAGGGCTGTGCTGTGTTTCCAGTAAGTTAGATACATTTGCAATGTGTCTTAGCATGTCCGCCTTGATGAGACAGGTTCAGAGTATGTTGTTTGGTTTTCTCCATGTTTGTAAATTTCCAATCAATTTTTAGCTTCATTTCATTATGATGGGAAAAATATTTTTTATATATTTAGCCTTTTAAAATTCATTCAGGCTTATTTTGTAGCCTATCATATGGTCTGTCCCAGAGAATATTCTATATACACATGACAAAAAAAATTGTGTATTTTGTAGCTGAAGTACCTGTGTGTGTGTGTGTGTGTGTGTGTGTGTGTGTCTGTGTCTGTGTCTGTGTCTGTGTCTGCGATATATCCATGTATCCATCCACTATCCATCAATCCACTATCCATCAATCCGTCTATCTTACTATGAGGCCTCTGTATCTACAATGCCCTGAGCCTAGAAAACCACATCTCTCATGTTCACACGTCTGTTTTCTTATCATTGCTCAGATCTATGTTCACATAAAACCCCAGAGAAATTTCCCTCCGACCACAGGGTCTAAAGTTGCTTTACCTCTCTGCATCTCCGTCACACTCAGTTTCCTGATTGCATCCTGCAATCTGAAGTACATGACTAGTACATTCTTGTTTGCTGACCTTCCCAGCAGAATAGGTGTTCAGAGAAAGAGATCGTCTTGTTCCCAGCAAGTAAACATCTGATGACTATATATTTATTAACTACCACCTTGCTCTTTAATGGGGTGCCATTTCTTCTGAGATAATTTTTTTGAGGCCTTCACACTGGGAGGTGTGCGAGGCAGCTCATACTCTGGGTAAGTTTTCTGTGCATTTTCCATCTCGAAGATCTGCACTAGAATTCTCCTTGCCTTCTGTTTGAAGTTGGAAGTCTGATCACCTGATCAATCTGGACTTCTCATGTTACTTTTGCCTACTTTAATAATTAAACACTTTTTTCCCCTTTACCCGCTTTAGAGCAGTTTTCACAAGACTTCTCTTTCTTTTTCTCAGCGGCCTTTCCATTTTGTTCTGGTTCTTCCACAAATGGCACTTCAGTGCAGTATTATTTTCTAGGCTGATTGTTCATTAAAGAAAATTTCAAGAAACCAAACAAAAAGAAGATGTAGTGAAGAGGGACACTGTGTATAATGGCTTCAGTTTGAAAGAGAATTTTTTTTTCTAAACCAGTCCTTTGTGTAAACAGCAGTTTGAAAAAAAAGGGGGTCACTTCAGTGGAGAGACTTTTTACTGCAAGAACAAAGAATGGACTCCTTTGGTCTCCAAATGTTGGTGGCTAGTGCACATCTCTCCAGATTTGCACTTTATTGTTTTTATGCTAATGTATTAAATTATAGACTAGAATACATACATATACACATATGCACATGTACACATACACACATGAAAGCACATACACACACAATTTCATATCTACACATACACAGGATACATATCTGTTCCTTCTATAATTCTTTTATTGGTTAGGTGTATATTGTTTGTTTTGTGAGAAGAGATCTCTCACAGAGTGTAGCCTAGGCTGTCCTAGAGCTCACTGCATAATCCATGATGACCTCAGACTTGTGGGATTCCTTTTGCCCAAGCTTCCTGAGTTTTGGGATTATACATGAGCCAACATGCATGCATGTTTTGGCTCTGGTTGAAAGGGTTCTCTTGAGGGGAACGCTTGTTAGGAAAATAGGCTTAGATTTAGTTTGACTCTAACCCCCTGCAGTGTCATTTGTTGACCATAAGTCCTCCTTGTGAGACAGTAAGAGGGTAGACTTAATCTGACAGTGGTGTTTAGAACTGAGGCCTTTGGAAAGCTTTGACAAAGGTGTCTTAAGTTGTTGGTAATTGCTGACCATCTTGGTTGCTTGTCTTGTTGCTGTGACAAAGACAACTTACGGGAGAAAGGGTTTGTTCTGACTTATAGTTTAAAAGTACAGTCCATCATGGGGTGGGGGGGGGGTTAGGGGGCAGCAGGAGCTTGAAGCAACTGGTAATATATATCCCATCCATAGTTGGGATACAAGAGAAGATTGAATGTTTGCTCAGCTGGTTTCTCCATTTGATTCAGTCCAGCGTTCCCTGCCCAGGGAGTAGTCCCTCCACAATTAAGGTGTGTCTTCACACATCAAATAAATTATTCGAGATAAACTTACCAGGCATGCCCAAAGAATCAAGAGATTCTGTCATGTTAGCAATACTCACCACACTGATTCTATAAGAAGGAGAAAGACAGACAGACAGACACACAGACACACACACACACACCCTGCAGTGTCTTGCACCATTCCAGGACTTGCTAGCCAGAAGACCATCACCAGATGTGGCTCTTTGACCTAGGACTTCCAGAACCAGGAGGCGAAATGAAAACCTAATCCACACTGAGATATTGTGCTCCCGGCAGCTGAAAACAGACTAATAGGACAAACTGAAATGCAAGGGCTCAAAATGGCTCCCCTTCCCAGCAATCTTCACTGTGAGAACTGGGTAGAACAGCTCAGTAAAGCTCCTAGACACGTGTAGGCCACCTTAAGGTTGGGTCACTACGGCACTTATCCCTCTGGCTTATCTACAAGCACCCCTACCCCCGCCCTCCACCCCCACCCCACCCCCACTCCACCCCATCACCCCATCCCCCTCCAATCCCCATCCCCCTCATCTCCGGCTACAGCAATTTATCAGTTATAGACCACAGTATCCTTTTCTTCCCTGCCGCTGGTTCCTTAGTTTCTGTTCTGGCAAGTGTGTGACTGCAGGTGTTGCCCTGTGGGGTTTGCTCGCTCCTGGGAGAATTGTTGATTATCTGCATTTGCCTTTCTGTTTCCGGTGTGGATGGTTCCAAGCTCCTTAAGGCTGGTTCAAAACCCAAAGCCTCTGTGTTTTATGTCTGTTATTTTACCTCAACTACACATTTCCTATTTTAAGAACTTTGAGATGTTGTTATTGAAGTGGAAATTAGACAGTAAAGCTATGCAAAGAATGAAGCAAGAATGTGGCCCATATTGACTGCTATTGCTACATGCCCAAGCATCGCACCAGACCAGAGATTTCCTGAAAGAGATGACAGTCTACGTCACCTTTATCTCGCTACCTAAGCATCACATTTTGAGTAAAGACAGCATTGTTCTACTTTCAATTCTAAAGTAAGTTACCACTTAAAATAAACCAGAGGAGCTTTGAACCACAGACATACAGCAGATAATGTTGTCATCAGCAGTCAGCAGAGATGTGCTTTTTGTCATAATGGCTTCCAGTAAAGAGTTTACAGGAGTGACTTAATGAAGATAATTCTTAGAGGGCTTATGCTAATACAGTCTGAATACAGATGATTTGATAGGAGGTGGGACTTTTGCATCCTCGAGTGGCTGGCTTGAGGGTTTGTATTAAATACATTTCTCCCTCCAGTCTTTATACTTACTGTGTAGAACATGGGAGCAGTATGACATGCCTTTTGACCAACCCCATTCTGATTTGACTGAAAAAATAAAATGTGTCAGTCAACAGATGACGGGACACCAATGCCACTGCATTACGCGCAAGGCCGATATGGGCGTGTGTGACCTCTAAGAGTAGGCAAGTGTCAGTCTCACTACTGAACTTCAAGAGCACATCTGAGGGACAGAGCCACATCGGTGCCAAGCAGCTCTGACCTACGAGTGGGAGGAGCAAGGAACAGGTGATTCCCCATGTTTTGAAGGTGACAACCTAGACTAGCCTACACAAGCAGATTTCTAATCATAGCTGCCATGGGTTGGGAGAAGGCAGCCTGTGAAGCTTGGTGCCCCCCCCCCACTGGGAAGGAAGTCTGGGGGTGCTTGAGAACAGCGGTCTGCAGAAGCACTCAGTGGTTAGAGATTGGTTCTGGCATCAACTGCGGCTTTAAGACTCAGTCATCTTCAATAAGGTCTGGGGATGACATCTGCCCTTCTGTGACGAAAACTGAGATACGTATGCAGTGGGACCACTTAGATGTGGCGGGTTCCGTCCTAGCCCCAGCTGGGAACAGGGGCATCATTGAAGTCCTCCCCGGGAAACAGGCCACAACACACTTCCACGCCACAGGCTGTCAATTATGAGATTTAGAGCTGGGGAATAAGGCTCTGTCTGATTTTACAGCTGTATTCAAAGGTCAGCAATTCCCAGGGAAATGCCACAGTCTAAACTCAAGCTCCTGGTATGAACATTTGGTTTTGTTCTCTGAAAGATATACCAATTCTCATTCTAATACTACCAACACAGTGACCCCTGACGTCCTTGAGCAGAAAGCTTAGCGTTCTGAATAAAGTTCATATTTGGAATACTTGAAGGCTTCTGAGAAAACATTTTTGGGAAAGATGAGACATGAAGACAGCGGATCTACAAAGCAGGCTTTTGGGGTGTGGCCAAAATGTTAGCCAAACTCCATCTTAATAAAAGCTCAGTAATTTAATGAGTTAGGCTAATTGACCACAACCAACCTAGGGTGACTGGCGTGGCTATCCCACAAGTATGTGCTGGAGAGCTGTGCGCAGTGGCTGGAGTGAGCCTGTGGAAGTTCAGTCAAAGTGTGTTTGCCCAGAGCAGACTTCCTGCCCTAGGAAATTCTCTTCAGAGGGACTCAGGGGAAGCTTGGCAGGAGCGACTGCAAGGCACAAGACACAGTTACCTCTTCCGTTTCTCTCAGCACAGGGACTTAATTAAACTCACTTCGAGTTCATAATTCACACATCACGCCTTGCTCTTTCTCAGCCTGCTTTGAGACTGCTTTGTTGGCTAATGGCAGTATTTCTGCCTCTCACAGATTTATGCGGAGAGGACATAGTCTGTAGTTTTTCTTTACTTCATAAAGATGCAACTGCTGCACGTTGTGCACCATGGAAGAGGGAGGCGCAGATAAGTCATAAAGTTAGCAAGAGCCACTGTTATTAAATATATTTACTGGCCCATAAAAAACAAATGGGAGTCTTGTTTTATTATTTTTTAATTAAAAAGTGTGTGTGTGTGTGTGTGTGAGAGAGAGAGAGAGAGAGAGAGAGAGAGCACTCGCGCAGAGCTATGTGTCTGTGTCGTATATGCACATGTGGATGTGTGCGTGTGTGCTCAGAGGCCACAGGAAGGTGTCAGGTGTCCTATTCTAGCATTGCCCACCTTATTCCCTTGAGACGGTCTGGCAGCATGCCCCAGTGGATCCTCCCATCACCCCACCCTAACACAGTGTGTGTGCAGTCATGCTGGAAATTTTCCCTGGATCCTGGATTCTGGTCCTCATGTTTGGGCAGCAAGTCATCTTCACAGTGCCCTTCTGTTTACACAATGCTTCTGCTGGTGGTGTGTTGTTTTTTCCTCCTTATTTGTTTGAAAATGGAGGTGTGATAGGTTACATTGCTTCACAACCTACGTTCGAATGAAATGAAACAGAAAGCTAAGCTCTCCTCCTGGGAAAGTACCTGGCAGAGAGACCCACAATTCTTTGGACCTTTGCTTGTCTGCCATTGCCCCCAAACTTATCTACTCAAAGGCAGATCTTTAAGCCATGCATCTATTAGGAAAACCTTTTCAGCCCTTGACCACCTACCCTCGGGATAGATAATTCCTACAAAAGTAGGTTTGGTTGAAGAGCTTAAGGCTTCTGTAATTGATTGCCCCCTCCTCCAAACAGACTCTTGGCCAGTGTTTAGCCATCATAGCCTGCGCTTCTCTTCAGACCTTTTGCATTTCATTGATTCTCTCTATGGTCGCGTGGGATGGTTAGAAACATTGCCTTGGTGTGTTAAAATTTGTTCCATTGCTCAGTAACTGAGTGTTCTTCAGTATGCTTGGTCAGTCAGTGCCTCAGCCCAGATATCAGTCAAATGGAGCTAATAATAATATCCCCCTCACAGAATCGGTGTGAAGGATAAGTGACTAAGGCATATGGCGAGCTCAGGAGTGGCCTTTGGCTTACTGTGAACACGCAATATACACATGTGTTCTGCAGTTTAGATCTGGAATGACTCCCAGAAGCATCAATATTCGTGGGTTGGACTGTGGAGATTGGATCGTGGGTCTCTGACCTCGATAATGGATGAATCCTGTATGGTGAGCTCTTCTCTTGATGGGTCATTGATTTGCTCGGAAGGAAGGATCAAGTTGGGTGGAAGAGGTCCTTGGGGGGGGGGGGGATGCATTGCCCTGTATCTCTCTGTACCTCCTGCCGACCATTGGTGAGCCACCTTGCTCCGTAGCATACCTTCCATCAGGATGTTCTGTCGCACCAGAGACCTGTAAGCAACAGCGTCAAGTGATCATGAACTGAAACCTTGAGCCTAAATAAAGTGTAAAATAACGCATTTTCCTTAAGGTGGCTTTCTTGATCTTTTCTCACCAGTGGACGAGTGACTGACACATGATGCTGCTTGTGTTGATTGTGGCTGGAGTACCCGTCTCTAATATCTGCTCATTAAAGACGTACCTGCTCTAGAGTCTGGCTGTGTAACTTAGTGGCAAAGAGCTCATCCAACTGGCAAGGCCCTGAATTTGGTCCCCAGCAGAGAGAAAGGAAGAAAACTAGATAGAAAGAAGGAATGGGAGAAAGAAAATAATAACAAAATGATTTAAAGTTTTTAATTTGTTTTAAGTCCACTTAAATTCCACATCCTGAATACACCGCACATCTCTCCCAGGTTCCTGGTCCGCATTTAAATGAACATAAACACGTGTAGTTACATACACACATAGTCATGACATCTGAGAGAAAATAAATAAACATAAATGCATGTAGTTACATACATAGTCATGGCCTGTGAAAGAACATAAATGGGGCCAGATTGTTAAGAAACTGAACTTTGATTGGAAATTTTGAACAGTGACCATTAACAAAGGTTAACAAAAGAGTGGCCAAATCTGAGAGAGGTGAGGGTCAGGGGATATGAGATAGAGAACAGAGTATGAGGGGAAAGACTTGAGCTTTGGTTTGGTCACACCCAATGGGGAGACACAATTCTGATGCTGAGGACATAGGTCAGAGTCAGAGGAATTACCTCAAATTACGCAGTGAAATTTACTGAACACAGCTAAGGAAACCTTTCACTTTCTTCCATTATCTCTTTTCATTGTTTTTTTTTTTAATTTTTGGAGTTTTTCTCTCTTTTTTTTCAAAGATTTATTTATTTTATGTAAGTACACTGTAGCTGTCTTCAGACACACCAGAAGAGGGCATCAAATCTCATCAAGGATGGTTGTGAGCCACCATGTGGTCCCTGGGATTTGAACTCAGGACCTTTGGAAGAGCAGTCAGTGCTCTTAACTGCTGAGCCATCTCTCCAGCCCTTCGTTATATTTTTAATTGCATTTCTATATGTATTATGTGTGCCATTGTGCACATATGGAGAGCAGAAGACAAGCTGCAGAAGTTCCATGCAGATCCTGGGCATCAAACTCAGGTCATTAGACTTGGCAGCAAGCCCTCTCACCCGCTGAGCCCTCTTGTCAGCCCGCCTCTTTCTTTTTTAAAAAATAATTACGTGCAACAAATATTACGCATAGATCTTCTTTATAGTGCAACGTACTGTCATAGTCAGTTTATAAGAGTTAAATAAAATCTTTGTTTTATGGAAAGATACCTCGAAAATTAATTAGTCAGGAGGTTTTCTTCCAGGTCATCCATTTCATTATCTAATGGTGTGAATCCAATGTAGGCCAGAGGAGACTCTGTTCAAGATCAACAGACAAAGCACGCTGTCACGCCAACTGTCTGCTGCTCTTAGCTGCATGAACTTCCCTCGTCAGAGCAGGAGTCTGGCCTGAGAGCCCCGAATTCCATTAGAGCCATAGCGGTCTGGGGTCACACACCTGCAGCTAATGACAACCTTGATCTACGCTGTAGAGTCTGCAAGACAGGCGAGCCCTGCTGAGTTCTCCAGGTACGTCTGCTGAGGAAGCCACATTACAGAGACCATGCACTCCTCAGCTCCTGGCGGCAGACTCAGTCTTTACAGGACAGTTCGTGTGTGGCCGTTCCCAGCCAGCAGCAGCCTCTCCAGACTCTGCCAAGCTCCCCCAGATTCCCACTCAGCCTGCTCTCTGCAAGGAATGAGCCTGCCCTGAGCTTCCGTCTGATGGACTGTCGACTTGAACACAGCTCTTGCTCCTAAGTCAGAGCTCATTTTGAGACAAAATAAGTGAGCGTGTCCCAGGAGCGTGGACTCAGGTTGCCCCGAATGGCTTTTCCCATCACACATCAGGAGCTTTAACCAACACAGAATTAAAAGACAAAGCAATGCGCTGTCAAACACATTGGTGGGGGTGCCAGTCAGATGCGTTTCAGCAAAGTGGGGAAGTCTCTAGTTATAGGTCTCAGATGGTTTTCATGACATTCCTAACTTTTGAACTGGTAGAAGCTGTGGTCTGCTAAGTTAATATGTTTCAAAAGGTTTGTTGTTGTTGTTGTTATTGTGTTTTGTTTTTGTTTTTGTTTTTTAATTTTTTTAAATTCGATATATTTTTTATTTACATTTCAAATGATTTCCCCTTTTCTAGCCCCCCACTCCCAGAAAGTCCCATAAGCCCCCTTCTCTCCCCCTGTCCTCCCTCCCACCCCTTCCCACTTCCCCGTTCTGGTTTTGCGGAATACTGCTTCACTGAGTCTTTCCAGAACAAGGGGCCACTCTTCCTTTCTTCTTGTACCTCATTTGATGTGTATTGTTTTTGTTTTTATGAAAATATCAGTAGGTATATATAGAGGTTGTGTGACAGTCTATTAAGGGGACAAAAGATAGCTCAAAATAATTGTGACTAAAAAAAACTGTGTGTGTGTGTGTGTGTGTGTGTGTGTGTGTACCTGTGTACACAATGAGGATCTGCGGTTCCTCTCCCATGTTGTTTAAGCTAAAGTTGGATCCTTTCCTTTCCTTTCCTTTCCTTTCCTTTCCTTTCCTTTCCTTTCCTTTCCTTTCCTTTCCTTTCCTTTCCTGTGCCTGTGTTTTTGCCTGTGTATGTTTGTATATTACATGTGTGCAGTTCCTGCAGAGGACAGAAGAGGGCGTCAGATTCCTGGAACTGGACAGAGCTGTGAGCTGTCAGGTTTCTTGTTTGTCACCAGGCTAAGTGGCTGGTGGGCTTCTAGGTACGGTGTCTGCCTCCCATCTCCCTGCAGGAGTGCTGGCCTTACAGGTGAGTGCAGCTCAGGCCTTCACATTTTTGCAGCAAACCTTTCCTCACTGGGCGGTCTGCCCAGCCCTAATTCTAGCTCTTGATCAGGAATATTCCAATTCTCCACATGCGACACAGTTCCTAACAGTCACTCCATCTGCATAGATGTGCCATTTTCAGTGAGCTTCAGATTCATGTCAGAGCCTTGACATCTGTTGTTCTCTGGAGAGAAGGACCTCCAGGAACTGGCTGAAGTTTTGTTCTTAATCAGATATACGCACTCCCAAGATTCGGCTACAACTCTCTGAATGATGCAGTAGATCACTTTATAGCAACGCAGGCCCAGATCCACCCTTGCGTTATTACTCTAGCCCCACCCATGGAGTCTTGGGCTAGTTTCCATAGACCATAGATCTATGCACAGCTCAGACCAACTCCCCGCAGAAAACCCCAGAGCCTTCGAGCATGCTCTTGGCCAGGGTTCTGCAGTGGAATTTGTGTCTGATCCATGTGGTCCAGAGCTTGCTCACTTAAAAATATGTGTGTAAAGAAAATGAGGCTGGTTTTCAGGCTAGTTGGGTATTTAACAGAATTCTACTACATCTTCTGAGAACACCCTTGTCCTATTTAACATGCCATCAGTGATGATTTAAACAATTAAGAACAATCTGCCTTCTCTGTCCCAAGCATCTTCCTTTTGCACAAATGTAGGCCAGTTTTCTGGTGGCATTTAATCCCTTTTGTTGAAATTGTTGTCACTGGTAAGTGTGTTCCTTCAGATAGGGTACTGCGGAGCAGACTTAACAGACCGATGGAACTGCTAAACTTTGAGCTCCCAGGTGTCTCCATGGAGATGAAAAGCACCAATGCAAGACTCCTCAGGGGTGAGTGTTCCTACTGACACGTTGCTGTTGGGCGGGGACACTGGGCTGAGACAGTCACTGATCTAAACAACTCTAAGTTAGCTAGGGGCTTCATGGTATTTTCAATAAAATGCTTTATCCAAATTGTTCTCACCATCATCATTCATGGTCTTTGTCATAATCACCACAGTTGATATTCTTCATACACAAACTCATGCCACTGAGCCTATTATCCTGGCAGACTGCGTATTCTCTGCAAAGAAGATACTACAGGGTGAGGCAGCCACTGAAATAACCTTGCATGTGTGCATGGATGTAGTATATGTGTGTGTGTGCACCTGTTTATGTGTATATAGGAGCACACCTGTGTGCAGGTACATCAGCATGCACATGTGAGAAAGGTTTAGCTGGCTTACTTTATAAATGATCTATCTCTGAGTCCCAAGTGCTAAGATTATAGGCAGATTTCCATGTCTACTCAGCATTTATGTGGGTGCTGGGCATCTGAACTCCAGACCTCAAACTTGTATGAAATGTGCTTAATCCACTGAGACATCTTTTTTTTTAAAAAATCTTTGGACCAGATGAACAGTGAGCCTTGCAACATGTTATAAGGAGCCAATTTGTTTATGGTAGTCATAGAGTCCAGTGGAGAAGTTTCTGCGCGTCACTGGGACAAGACTGTGGAATAGAAATGTTGAAAAGGATAAAAAAAACAATCTCACTTCTCTTTAGTTTGGGGAACCAAACCCTGGGGAAGAGAGCCCATTACGTACTGGCTATCCCAGTGTGGCTCAAGAAGCCTGCGTGTTTGCCCTGCATAGAATGGCTGAGGGAATCTGTAGAACCTATTAGCTGAGAGATCCTGATACCAGATGTGGACTCACAGACGTCACTGCTGTAAATTCACCAGAAGGCCTTGGAGTCTGCTAACTCCATTTGGACACTGTCAGAAGACATGCCCATGAGCCATTAAAGACAGTTCCCTGCAGACTTCTCCACCAAGTGGCCCAAAGGCACCTCCAGTATTCTTGGTGCCTAAACTGCCCCTCTGTATATGTCCTTCAGGCAGCAAATGTGAGCCTTTGGTGACAGTTGGAAGCTTAGAAGAAAGGTCATAAAGTGGACAACTGGAAGCCAATGACCTGATAAACATACGGGCAAAAATGTCTAGCAACAAAAGTCAACAAAAGTCTAGCAAACCAAATCCCACAGCATGTTAAAAACGATCACACACTACGATCAAATGGGGTTTGTCCTTGGGACATAAGATGATGGCTAATCTTGGTTGTCAACTTGATTGTATCTGGAAGTAAATCAAAAACTGCTGGGCACTCCTGTAAGGTTACAGTCTGTCATGATGAGGCTCAGTAGAGGAAGGTAATGAGAGACAAATCTCCGCAGTTCTTCAGAGAGTCTGTTTTTGTACTAACAGATGGAGATTAGTATAGGGGATGTATTATACAGAGAAAACAGGAAATCATGAGCTGGGTGAAGAAGCCATTGCAGCATTCCCGGTGAGAAACAACAGTGGAAAAAGACGTGGAATGACAGACAGAGACAGTATGACGTCAAGCACACACTGAACCAGGATTCGTCAGAACAACTCATTTAAACAGAATTGCATAGATATGCATTCATACGTACATTAAAAAGAGCATTAAACTGGTAAAAACTAAACATCAGGAAAAGCATTGACATCATATGGCAAAGAATGAATAGCCTACTTTATAAAGAACTCACATCAGGTAGAAAGGTAGAAAGTCTATCATAGTTAAAAAGTCTATTCTGAAGAGTTGTGTGTGTGTGTGGGGGGGGGGTTGTTGAGGGCCCAGAAGGTGATGGGAGCTCCACAGAAAGACCAACAGAGTCACAAATCTGAACCCCTGGGTTCTCTCAGAATCTAAGCCAGCAACCACCCTGGGCTGGCACAAGGTCCCTGGCACATCCATGCTCAGTGCAATAGAGGCAAGAACATTACAGAGGCAATCAACCACTTACTGTAAACCGAGTATAAATCCCACAGCTAGGGAGGAAGTTGGCCCAATAGGGACACCTACTATTTTTGTTTTGCTAAGTGGTCATGGTGACAAGCTGTCTTCCAAGTACGGATGTTTGTACCTTTAGATCTGTGCTGCCCTCAGCTTTAGTCACAGCGGCTTCTGTTTGCAATGGACAATAGTTAACGCAAAGGCTCTTAACTGGTCAAAGTAATGAGTAAGTGACTGTTGAATACTCAGCCTCAGGGAACACACATGTCACTCCTCCATGGCTCAGGGACCTCATAGAAGAGAGAATAGAAAGAATATAAATTCCAGAGGATGAATGGGGAGGAGTGTGGAGAAGAGGATGGATGGGGAGGAGTGTGGTGAAGAGGATGGATGGGAGGAGTGTGGTGAAGAGGATGGATGGGGAGGAGTGTGGTGAAGAGGATAGATGGGGAGGAGTGTGGTGAAGAGGATGGATAAGGAGGAGTGTGGAGAAGAGGATGGATGGGGAGGAGTGTGGTGAAGAGGATGGATAGGGAGGAGTGTGGTGAAGAGGATGGATGGAGAGGAGTGTGGAGAAGAGGGTGAATGGGGAGGAGTGTGACGAAGAGGATGGATGGGGAGGAGTGTGGAGAAGAGGATGGATAGGGAGGAGTGTGGAGACGAGGGTGGATGGAGAGGAGTGTGGAGAAGAGGATGGATAGGGAGGAGTGTGACGAAGAGGATGGATGGGGAGGAGTGTGGAGAAGAGGGTGAATGGGGAAGAGTGTGACGAAGAGGATGGATAAGGAGGAGTGTGACGAAGAGGATGAATGGGGAGGAGTGTGGAGAAGAGGATGGATGGGGAGGAGTGTGGAGAAGAGGATAGATGGGGAGGGGTGTGGAGAAGTAGATGATGGAGAGGAGTGTGGTGAAGAGGATGGATGGGAAAGAGTGTGGCGAGATACTGTCTTTTAGACATGATGTGGCTACTGTTGTACTCACAAAATCACAGCAGCTTCCCTCACCAGCATCAGACCTGTACAAAATGGAGAGCCCACTGACATTTCATCGCAGTTGTGAGAAGAGCTTTTGGCAAGTATTGGTTGCTGGGAAGGAGGAGTCGTTTTCTTCAGTGGTGTAGCCTCTCATAAGTTGCTCATGGTCAATTAAAAACAAAACGAAACGAAACCTCCCACTCATGTTCATGCAAGCACAACTACTTAAGTTCCGTGGGTCTCAAACAAACAAATGAACGAAAGCTGTGGGAGTGGGAGAGGGAAGTGGGAGGAAAGGGTGCAGCAGGGGTGGGGGATGGGAGATGCAATAGAAGTGTTGAACGAGATCGAAATACATGCATGAAATATCAAGGAATAAATAAATAACAATAAAAGAACGCCATTTGCTGCCTTTCCCATACTACTGGGTGTCATCAGCCCTCTTTTCAATCAATATCTGGATTTTTAACTGTAAACTACTGGGGGGAAATGGCATTTATTAAAGGAATATTATTCTGAGGAAAAACAAGCTAGTGACTCCCACAAGAAAAAAAGAAACATTCCCAAGTAGACTGAATTTCCTCTCTGCATCAGAAATGATTCTCTTTAATTTCTAAAAGGCAGAACTATTCCATACTATTTAAGACTAAAACTTAAATAGTATGTTTCAACTTAATTTAAACCAGATTATAAGAATTGACCTTTCTTATTTTATTTTTATTGAATATATTCTTCATTTACATTTCAAATGTTATACCCTTTCCTGGTTCCCCCCTCTCCTTCCCAGAAAATCCCCCAACCCATCCTCCCTTCCCCTGCCTCCAAGAATATGCCCCTCCACCCAACCCACTCTCACCTACCTACCCCCCTTCAATTTCCCCACCCTGGGGCATCTATCAAGTCTTCATAGGACCAAGGATCTCTACTCTCACTGATGCCCAGCAAGGTATTTCTCCACCACAATTGCTGCTGGGACCATGTGTACCCCTTGGTTGATGGCTTAGGCCCTGCGAGCCCTGGGGAGTCTGGTTGACCTACATCTTCTTTCTTCCCATGAGGCTGCAAACCCCTTCAGCTCTTCCAGTCCTCCCTCCAACTCCTCCATTGGGAAACCTGTGCTCAGTCCCCTGGTTGGCTGCTAACATCTGCCTCTGTATCTGTAAGGCTCTGGCAGGGCCACTCAGGAGACAGTTATAACAGGCTCTTTTCAGGAAGCTTTCTTGGCATCCACAATAGTGTTGGGGTTTGGTGACTGTCTATAGGATGAATCCTCAAGTTGGACAGTCTCTGGATGGCCTTTACTTCAGTCTTTGAATTTGTCTCCATAATTACTCCTGTGAATATTTTGTTCTCAGAAAAACCGAAGCACCCACACTTTGGTCTTCCTTCTTCTAGAACTTCATGCGGTCTGTGAATTGTATCTTGTTTATTCTGAGCTTTTGGGTTAATATCCACTTATCAGTGAGTGCATACCATGTGTGTTTTGTGATTGGGTTACCTCACTCAACATGACACTTTCTATTTCCATCCATTTGCCTAAGAAATTCATGAATTCATTGTTTTTAATAGCTGAGTAGTAGCCCATTATGTAAATATACCATATTTTCCATATCCATTCCTCTGTTGAAGGACATTTGGATTCTTTCTAGCTTCTAGTTATTACAGATAGGACTGCTATGAACATACTAGAGTATGTGTCCTTATTACATGTTGGAGCATCTTCTGGGTATATGCCCAGGTATGGTATAGTTGGGTCCTCAGTTAGTACATGTCTAATTTTCTGAGGAACCACCAAACTGATTTCCAGAATGGTTGTACCAGCTTGCAATCCCACCAGCAATTGAGGAGTGTTCCTTTTTCTCCACATCCTCACCAGCATCTGCTGTCCCCTGAGTATTTGATCTTAGCCATTCTGATTGGTGTGAGGTGGAATCTCAGGGTTGTTTTGATTTGCATTTCCCTGATAACTAAGGATGTTGAACATTTCTTTAGGTACTTCTCAGCCATTCCAATTTCCTCAGTTGAGAATTCTGTTTAGCTCTGTACCCCATAGTTTAATAGGATTATTTGACTCTCTGGAGTCTAACTTCTTGAGTTCTTTGTATACATTGAATATTAGCCCTCTATCAGATGTAGGATTGGTAAAGATCTTTTCCCAATCTGTTGGTTGCTGTTTTGTCCTATTGACAGTGTCCTTTGCCTTACAGAAGTCTTGCGGTATTATGAGGTTCCATTTGTCGATTCTTATTCTTAGAGCATAAGCCATTGGTATTCTGTTCAGGAAATTTCCCCCACTTTCTCCTCTATAAGCTTCAGTGTATCTGGTTTTATGTGGAGGTTCTTGATCCACTTGGACTTGAGCTTTGTACAAGGAGATAAGAATGGGGTGATTTGCATTTTTCTGCATGCTGACCTCCAGTTGATACAGCACCATTTGTTGAAAATGCTGTCTTTTATCCACTGGATGTTTTTAACTCCTTTGTCAAAGATTAAGTGACCATAGGTATGTGGGTTCAGTTTTATTCCATTGATCTTCCTGCCTGTCTCTGTACCAATACCATACAGTTTTTTTGTTGTTGTTGTTGTTTTGTTTTTTTTATCACTATTGCTCTGTAGTAGAGCTTGAGGTCAGGGATGGTGATTCCCCCAGAAGTTCTTTTGTTGTGGAGAATAGTTTTCACTATCCTGAGTTTTTTGTTATTCCAGATAAGTTTGGAAATTGTTCTTTCTAACTCTATGGAGAATTGAGTTGGAATTTTGATGGGGATTGCATTGATTCTGTAGATTGCTTTTGGCAAGATGGACGGTTTTACTACATCAATCCTGCCAATCCATGAGCATGGGAGATCTTTCTATCTTCTGAGATCTTCTTTGATTTCTTTCTTCAGAGGCTGGAAGTTCTTGTCATACAGATCTTTCACTTGCTTGGTTAGTCACACCAAGGTATGTAATATTATTTGTGATTATTGTGAAGGGTGTCATTTCGCTAATTTCTTTCTCAGCTTGTTTATCCTTTGAGTAGAAGAAGGCTAGTGATTTCTTTGAGTTAATTTTATATCCAGCCACTTCGCTGAAGTTGTTTATCAACTTTAGTTCTCTGGTGGGATTTTGGGTGTCACTGAAGTATGTGATCATGTCAACTGCAAATAGTGATATTTTGACTTCCTTTCCAATTTGTATACTTTTGACCTCCTTTTGTTGTCTAATTGCTCTAACAATTTTTTTCTTTGAGTTTGTTTATGTTGTGGATTACATTGAGGGATTTCCATATATTGAACCATCCCTGTATCCCTAGGATGAAGCCTACTTGATCGTGGTGAATTATCATTTTGATGTATTCTTGGATTCTATTGGCAAGAACTTTATTGAGTATTTTTTCATCAATGTTCATAAGGGAGATTGGTCTGAAGTTCTCTTTCCATGTTTGGTCTTTGTTTGGTTTAAGTATAAACATTTGTGTGGCTTCATAGGAGGAATGGGCAGTGTTCCTCATGTTTCTATCTTGTGGAATAGTTTGAAGATTATCGGTATTAGGTCTTCTTTGAAGATCTGATAGAATTCCCCACTAAACTCATCTGGTCCTGGACATTTTTTGGTTGGGAGACTATTAATGACTTCTATTTCCTCAGGGCTTATGGGACTATTTAGATGGTTTATCTGATCCCGTTTTAACATTGGCACCTGTCTAGAAAATTGTCCATTTCATCCAGATTTTCCAATTTTGTTGAGTATAAGCTTTTGTAGTAGGGTTTGATGATTTTCTGAATTTCCACAGTGAATTTTCTGTTGTTATGTCTTCCTTTTCATTTCTGATTTTATTAATTTGGGTAATGCCTCTGTGCCCTCTGGTTAGTCTGACTAAGGGTTTATCTATCTTGTTGATTTTCTTAAAGAACCAGCTCCTGGTTTTGTAGATAATTGCAGAGTTCCTTTTGTTTCTTTTTTTTAAATATTTTTATTTTCTATATTCTTTGTTTATATTCCAAATGATTTCCCCTTTCCCGGATCCCCCCTCCCCATATGTCCCATAAACCTTCTTCTCTCCATCCCTTCTCCAATCACCTCCCTCCTTTTTCTCTGTCCTTATATTCCCTTCCCATGCTAGATCAATCCTTTCCAGGATCAGGACCCTCTCCATACTTATACATGGGAGTAATTTGTTATGCAATTTGTGCCTTGGATAGTCAGGGCTTCTGGGCTAATTAATATCCACTTATCAGAGATTGCATTCCATGTGTATTCTTTTGTGATTGGGTTACCTCACTTAGGATGATATTTTCCAGATCAAACCATTTGCCTAAAAATTTTGTGAATTCATTGTTTCTAATTGCTGAGTAGTATTCCATTGTGTAAATATACCACATTTTCTGTATCCATTCCTCCTTTGAGGGGCATCTGGGTTCTTTCCAGCTTCTGGCTATTATAAATAAGGCTGCTATGAACATAATGGAGCATGTGTCTTTATTGCATGCCGGGGAATCCTTTGGGTATATGCCCAGGAGAAGTATAGCAGGGTCCTCTGGAAGTCTCATGTCCAGTTTTCTGAGGAACCTCCAGACTGATTTCCACAGTGGTTGTACCATCTTACAGCCCCACCAGCAGTGGAGGAGTGTTCCTCTTTCTCCACATCCTTGCCAACACCTGCTGTCTCCTGAGTTTTTGACCTTAGCCATTCTGACTGGTGTAAGGTGAAATCTCAGGGTTGTTTTGATCTGCATTTCCCTAATGACTAATGATGTTGAGCACTTCTTAAGGTGGCTCTCGGCCATCCGAATTTCTTCAGGTGAAAATTCTTTGTTAAGATCTGTACCCCATTTTTTAATAGGGTTATTTGGTTCCCTGGGGTCTAACTTCTTGAGTTCTTTGTATATATTGGATATTAGCCCTCTATCAGATGTGGAGTTGGTGAATATCCTTTCCCAATTTGATGGTTGCCATTTTGTCCTTTTAACGGTGTCCTTTGCCTTACAGAAACTTTGTAATTTTATGAGGTCCCATTTGTCAATTCTTGATCTTAAAGCATAAGCTATTGGTGATCTGTTCAGGAACATTTCCCCCATGCCCATGTCCTCAAGGGTCTTCCCCAGTTTCTTTTCTATTAGTTTCAGTGTGTCTGGTTTTACATGGAGGTCCTTGATCCACTTGGAGTGAAGTTTAGTACATGGAGATAAGAATGGATCAATTCGCATTCTTCTGCATGCTGACCTCCAATTGATCCAGCACCATTTGTTGAAAAGGCTATCTTTTTTCCACTGGATGTTTTTGGCTCCTTTGTCGAAGATCAAGTGACCATAGGTGTGTGGATTCATTTCTGGATCTTCAATTCTATTCCATTAGTCCACTTGTCTGTCACTGTGCCAATACCATGCAGTTTTTAACACTATTGCTCTGTAGTATTGCTTGAAGTCAGGGATACTGATTCCCCCACAATTTCTTTTGTTGTTGAGAATAGTTTTAGCTATCCTGGGTTTCTTGTTATTCCAGATGAATTTGAGAATTGCTTTTTCTAACTCTGTGAAGAATTGAGTTGGGATTTTCATGGGGATTGCATTGAATCTGTAGATCACTTTTGGCAAGATGGTCATTTTAACTATATTAATCCTGCCAATCCACGAACATGGCAGATTTTTCCATTTTCTGAGGTCTTTTTCGATTTCCTTCTTCAGAGACCTGAAGTTCTTGTCATATAAATCTTTCACTTGTTTGGTTAGAGTCACACCAAGATACTTTATATTGTTTGTGGCTATTTTGAAGGGTGTCATTTCCCTAACTTCTTTCTCAGCCTGCTTATCCTTTGAGTATAGGAAGGCTACTGATTTGCTTGAGTTGATTTTATAACCAGCCACTTTGCTGAAGTTGTTTATCAGCTGTAGGAGTTCTCTGGTGGAGGTTTTCGGGTCACTTAAGTAGACTATCATGTCACCTGCAAATAGTGATAATTTGACTTCTTCCTTTCCAATTTGTATCCCCATGACCTCCTTATGTTGTCTAATTGCTCTAGCTAGAACTTCAAGTACTATATTGAAAAGATATGGAGAGAGAGGACAGCCTTGTCTAGTCCCTGATTTTAGTGGGATTGCTTCAAGTTTCTGTCCTATTTGGTTAATTTCGGCCCTGAGTTTGATTATTTCCCACTGTCTACTCCTCTTGTGTGTATTTGCTTCTTTTCGTTCTAGAGCTTTCAGGTGTGTTGTCAACCCATTAGTGTAAGTTCTCTCCATTTTTTTTTTTGGAGGCACTTAGTGCTAGAGTTTTCCTCTTAGCACTGTTTTCAATGTGCCCCATAAGTTTTGGTATGATGGGTCTTCATTTTCATTAAATTCTAAAAAGTCTTTAATTTCTTCCTGTATTTATTCCTTGACCAAGTTATCATTGAGTAGAACATTGTTCAACATCCATGTGTATATATGTTTTTCATTGTTTTTGTTAGAACTTAAGACCAGCCTTTGACCATGGTGATCTGATTGGGTACATGGAATTCTTTCAATATCCCTGTATCTCAGCTAACACCACTCTGCCAATCAACCTGAGTCCAAGGAAGCAGCAAAAAACTGCAGTACACCACCAGAAGTTTTTTGGTCCGTTTCTCTCTGTGGAGTTCTGACAGCTCAACTATGCAACGTAAGGTAGACCAATGCATGCATGTTGTTAGCAAAGAATCCTTCATCGAGTGTCCTTTCATGCTGTTGCTTTAGCAGAACATCCTTTCTCCTGTGTCTGCTTCAGGAAAACATTCCTTCACATGCTTGCCCAAGCAAAACACCATCGACCACAACTGATGTTCCAAAGAACCCTTAAAGTTTCCACTTCAGAGACCATTTCATCAGGGCCAAAGCCACCTCTGCCCCTACCATCTTGCTCCCCTGTGAAGCACTTCCCTTCCCACTTCAACTCGAGTAGCCACCATGATCAGACCTTCCTCTGACCTGCCAATCCTCTCCTGGACCTTCTGATTTAGGGGACTTATACCAGTTGTAGTCATTTCTCCAAGAGCAGATAATAGTCTCATGTAAGACTAGGACACTTAAAGTCCCCAGCTCATTCTTGATGCACACCCCCACTGTCTCCTCTGGGACACAGAGAGTAACCCTCCTAGGCTGGTAGGGCAGTCCCTATAGCTTTGAGTTGCTTGTTGGCTATGTTCAGCTGCAGCTATGTCGTCACTCATCACAGGCCAACAAGGAATGAGAATTCCAGAGAACTTGGCATGGACACCTGGAGGAGTGCACCATCTTTTCCTTTATTAAGACAAACTGTGTGCATGTCTGTCAGTATCCATGCATCACGGATCAGCTCTGAGACACATGAACATAGAACTGTCAACAGGTGCTATCTGAAGTCTGACCCATGCCTATCACAAGAGCATAGGAAATCTCTTAACCTATCTGGCACCCTGGGCAAAATCTAGCCAATAAAGTATCAGCCATAAAAAGAAAGTCTGTTTTTCAATGAAAGTGTGCACCCAGAAACTCTCCTTGTGGAATGTAGTTAAGACACGTCTCCAAAAGTTTCCCAGGGGACACCTCCTCCTTCCTCTCCCCATCCAAAGTCTAAGTCCACAGACAGGTCTCCGGCCAGACATGTCTTCCCTTCACAATGGATTATAGCCGATTGTGCTCATGTATACTGGAGAGCCGGGTGTGTCGTGCCGATGTTGGTCTCTAATGGTCATGCCAATGAGCATATGCTATGGACATCCTGAGCAACAAGGGTGCAACTAGAGGAGAGTCAGCTCCGGGGGTGTGCTGCTTTCTAGGATTTGGGGGATTTACCTACGGATCCCTCTTTGGATATATGTTTTCTTAACAAATTCTGTGCTTCTACAAAGAGGAAGTGTGTTTTTCAGAGCCCAGGAGTCAGGAGATAAAAACTAGAATAACTCACTTGGGCTGCTTCGGCCTGGGTTTCCTCAGCAGATGCAGTAACAGAATGTAAATATCAATGCCTAGCTGTCAGCCTGTTCGCCCCCCCCCCCCTCACTGGGCTGCTCTTGCTGAGCACTGGCTGAGGAAGTTCACAAGAGAATGTGTTTATTAATTGTTTCACTAAGTTTGAGACTTTTAAAGAAAAACAAGAAGGAGAAAACAGGGCTTCCTCCCTTCCTAGTCCTGCCTGCACCACCTACCCTTTCCAGCTGTCAGTTTCAAAGGCCAAAGCTATGCTGTGTTATTCTAATGGGCTAAGTGAGCTCTGGGATCTGAGCTGACTTGGGTGTGAAAGCTTCCTCTTAGAAGTTCCTGGTTGACTGCTGGCCTCCTACTCAATCCGCCAGGGTCCCTTTTATACCAAGTGACTCTTCCAGAGTGTCAGACTCCCGACTCCAGCTGTGACAGTTCTATCTTTTAAAGCCTTCTGGCAGGAGCCCAGAACTTAATGAAGTCTTTTCATTTAGTCAACACTGACCATGCATAGCCACATGTGTCATAATGACATTCAGATCAATGATGGCTACATTCATGGGCGACAGTCCTGTGAGACTGTAATGGAGCTTCAGACTTACTGCTGAGTGATGTTTTAGTCTTTTAGCCTCGTAGAGAAAAGTTAACATTATGTCATGTGTCTGTGGTGATGCTGAGGTAATGGGCAGTGCAGAAAAGTATGAAGAGTAAGAAAAGTACGACACAAGCCAGACACAGTGGGACACACATGTAGTCGCAGCCCTGGGGAAATTAAGGTAGGAGGATTGAAACTTTGAGACAAACTTGGGTTTCATAGAAAGTTCTAGGCCAGACTGAGCTGTTAATGAGACCTTGTCTCAAAAACTAGGCACATATATGTGATGGAGATCAGTGACTGTTAGTTGTTTAAGTATTTGGTATACTTACTGATTATAAACAGGCTTGTGTGGAGCTGCTACTGGCTTGTATGTGAGTCACTCCAGCATAAGCTGCCTCATACACCCCAGGCCTATCACATTTCTTGACTGCAGCAAAACACCACATTGGGTGCCTGGCTTGTGTCACATAAGATTATGTGAGTATACTCTAAAGCATTCCCACAATGACAAAATTGGCCAATAATGCATTACTCAAAATGTGTCCCTATGTCTAATTGACTCGTGACCTTACAAGTAAGGAAAACATCAAGCTAGGTTGGGGATGTTGCTCCAAAGCAAAGTACCCGTTAGGCACTCGCTAGGTCCTGGGTTCTACTGGCATCATCAGGAAAGAAGAAAAAAGGGAAACATCAGACTGGCATATACAGGATTTGCTAATTACAGGGATTCACCATAAGTGAGACTTTAAAAACAGGCAGGCAAGATTAAAAGCACAGAATTTGTCACAACTGACACTGGTGTGTTCAAGTAGTACAAGCAGTTCCCTCTTTTTCAAAGAAGGGCTGCCATATTTGGAAAATAGAAACATAGCAGTTAAGTTAGAATAAAAAGAAGAAACAACAAATACCTTAAAAAATAGTCCCAAGCTGCGACAGAGCCTGGACACAGAGCGTGACGGTTAGCACGCATGAGGCCCAGGCTTCCTTCTCACATTCCCACCGGATGGTCATATAAACTGGGCCCCAAGTACTGGGAGGAACATGCTTATGCTAAATTATAAAAAACTACTTCTCATCTGTCTGAAATCCAAATTTAGTTCCATGTTCTGGAGTTCATCTGCTAGTCCTGTTTTTGGAGAGCTGTTTCCTCTGGCACCTGACTCAAGAACTGTAACAGTTTAATAATGATTCCATTTCTAGAGACTAACTTCAGAGAAATAAAGAGAGGGCAAGAGAAATGACTCAGCCATTAAAGGCTAGGCTTACAACCAAAAATATAAGAGAAATAAAGAGAAACAAGCTAATGCTTTTATAAATCATATATAGAAGAATGGTTACCACCGTAGTGTTGATGTTACCCCAGACTGAATATTATCAACTATATTATGTTCACTTTTAATACAATAGATGCTTTGTTAATTTCAATTTTAGTATTAAATAATTATAGCAGATCAAATCAATGAAATATTGTGAACCATGAAGTGTGACAGTGTTGGTTTCTATTTATTGACATGGTAAGACCCCATATCATATTAAATAAAAACATGACAAACATATATAGTATAATTCAATTTTTAAACATGGTATGTGTAAATATGCATGGTGGATTTTGAAAAGCACATACGAAAACATTAACATAATCTTTGGATGGTGAGGTTCAAGTTTAAGCTTTATTATGTTTCTCACATTATATTTCTCTTAACAGTTTTTATAGTCTAAAGGAAAATATTTGTGTTAACAATAAAGTCTTTCTCTGTATCAAGCTGGTTCTTCGTAGAAATCAGATTGGCACAGTTACTGAAGAGACCATTGTGATCACATAAACAGGACTTAGGGAAATCAACAGACAGTTCTCTACTCCAGAGCTGGAAGGAGCAAGCAACCTGCCACCCAGAGCAGACATGTTTATTCACAAAGTTTGAGATAGAAGGAGCCTGACTGAGCTGGCCCAGGCACTGTCAGAACTACAGATCGGCACATTCTTTCTTCCCTGGTAGTGGTTCCCATCAGCCAAAGTCAACCTTGGGCCAGAAGAGAGAGGCTACGGATAGAAATCAGCCTCAGGGGAGAAGGAGCAGGTCTGGATGTACCACTTCTGGATGTACTTAGTCGGTGATCAGCCTGCTCTACTCATTCAATCCTATATTAACAGGAATTGTTACACTAAGAAGTTCTTCACTTCCCCTCTGCAAGTGAGAGGAAAGCCCAGGCCAACACCGAGATCCCAGTTAGTGACAAGCCCGAGCTTCTGGAGAACACACAGTCTGAAATCCTAAGGGGCCCCAGGCTTTATGGAAGGAAGTTCATACTGACTGACAGGTGACCATCATGGCTCATTAGTGGCTAAGCTCATGAAGAAAGGTAATTCCATCCATTGTAAGAGAAACAATGGAGCAAGTTCTGAGACCATCTGCAATCTCTTTTGTCAGTCTTCAAAAGCTGGAAGGTCTAGATGCAAAGGGGATTTGAGGTGGTCACAGATTGTTTTCTTATGGTATCTACCTGTGGGTCAAAGTTAAGTCAGGGTGGGACATTGGTGAGGACTGCTGCTGGGATGTTCTCACACGTGAGCTCCTCTTAGGATTCCAAATGAGGGATTTGGCAAAGCCACTGGAGTTGGAGAAAGAAAGCATTTTTTTTTTTAAAAAAAAAAAAAAATCTGTATTTTTAGAATAGGGGCAAGAAACCATTTTGGAAAATGAGTTTGTCAAGTGAGAGCCGGGAAGGTCCCTCAGACATATCAGTGCTGCAGCCACAGGGACTGGATCACCCGGGCTGGATACACAGAAATGGCAGAAGACTTTATCTAGAATCTGGCAGAAGATTTTGAGAGAGTGTGTGGCATTCTGCTAAGTAGAAACCAGAAGGGGCTGGCTTACGCTCTCCAATGTACCCAGTGGAAGAGTAGGAGAGAAGAGTTGAACCTGTAGGGTCACGGCATTATAGACCTTTGTGATTAGGGAGCATGTGGACTTACATGAGTTTCCGGAAGGCTGGGTAATCCTCCTTCTAAGGCTACCACTGAGCTCAGGAGACTCCTCTCTTCCACTCCTCCACACACTGCCACCTCCACCAAACAAGGAGGAATTTGCAGTAGGAGCAGTATCCTGGCAAGGCCAAGCCTTGTTAACCTCTATAGTTAGAAAGTAATGAAGCTGGTCTGTGGCAGTGGGGTGCTGAGAAGGTATCATCCCCAAGGCTGCAAGTAGATTCAGTGGGACCCTGCAGCAAGGGCTCCCGTCCTGCACTCACCCACCGAGCTGATGACTAGACTGAAGAGAAACCAAGACACTGAGAACCACATTGTGGAGCACAGAGCAGATGTCTCAGAAACCCAACAGGTGCCCAGTCTGAAGCCCACATGAAGTGGAAACTTAAGGGAGAGCCAGTTGTGATGGATGGTGTTTTACTGGGACAAACAAGGGAAGGAACGCTTCGATGAAGTGTACACAGGTGAAAGGACCTTTCGCTGGCTCATGAAGGAATATTTAGGTGAAGCAGACACAGGAGAGAGGATGTTCTGCTAAAACAAGCACATGAGAGGACGTGTGATGGATTCATCGCTAACAACAAGCATGTTATTGGTCTGCCTTACATTGCATAGTTGAGCTCATGTTTTGGGACTCCATTGAGAGAAATGCATCAAAAAACTTCTTCAATGTTTTATTTCTCTTTTGTTTTGTTGGTTTTGGCTTGTCTTTTCAAGGAAGCAGTTCTTGGTTTCATTTATGCTTTGTTGTTTTTTATTTGTGCTTCATTCATCTGTGTCCTAACCTAGTAACTTTGGACTTGGCAAGGCTCCGAGGTACTATTATGAGGTTGCTTATTTTAGGTCGCCTTGGTTTTGTTTTTTTTTTTTTTTTTTTTTTTTTTTTTTTTTTTTGCTTGTATTTTTTTTTAATGTAGGCTTTTAGAACTATGAACTTCCCTCTTAATATAGTTCCTGTATCTCATATTTTTGATACAGTATGTTTAATTTTTATTAATTTCTAGGCATCGCTTATTTTCCTTAATTTTCAGTCATCTGTTCGATGATGTGTTGTTCAGTCAATGAGTCTGTGTGTGTTCTGTGGTTTCTGCTGCTACTGATTTCTTGAATTATTTCATTATGGTTGGATCAGTAATCATTTGTTTCCTGTGTTTCTTAAGACTCACTTTGCATCTGATCAGATGTCAATTTTAGAGAGAGTCTCATGGACTTTGGAGAAGAACGTGTCCTCCACAGTGTTTGGATGGAATGTTCCATAGATGGCTGTAAAGGCTTCTTGATCTATGGTGTCCTTTAACTCAGAAGCTGTTCTCCTTATATTTTGTTGAGATGACCTAACTCATATTAAGCATCACCAGTCACATAAGAATCAGTGGATTTCAGATAAACCATTAGAAAACACTGAAACTGAAACACAAAGAGAAAACACTGAACTGTTTCAGGTCTTATATCCATGTCTTGCTATCTGTTTTGTATTGGAACTTGTGTGGGGACAGGGATGTGGATCCAGTTTTACTCTTCTTCAGGGAGACACGTGTTTTCCTCAGCACCATTGGTTAAGGTGGCTGTCTTCTCTCCAGTATGTTTTGACATCATTGTCAAAATTAGACAGCAGTGTAACTGTGTGGTTTATCTGTAGGCTCTCTGTGCTCTTTGGTGTGTGTGTGTGTGTGTGTGCATGTTGTTACAAGTATCAAGCTTTATTTTTTTATCATAATAGCAATGGAATATAAGTTGAGATCACATAATATGACACCTCCGACACCATTCTGTTCTGTTTTGTCTGAGACAGGGACTCTATATATCCCCAGTTGTCCTGGAACTCACTATGTAGACCAAAATGTCCTTGAACTCACACAGCTTCTCCAGCCTCTGCCTCCCAGGGTGCTGTGATTGGAGAAGAGTGCCACCCATGCCCGGCCCCTCTCACCTTTCTGTGTGCTAAGAAGTACTTCGGTTGCCCACGGCCTTTTGTGTTTTCACATGACTTTTAGGACTTTTTTGCATTCTGTAAAGAATTTCAAGGGGATTTTGGTGGGGATTTTATTGAAGCTATACATTGCTTTAGCAATACAGAAATTTTCATTCTGTGCAGCCATAAACACGTAAGATTTTCACATTTTCGAGTGTCTTCTTCAGTTTCCTTTTTCAATGTCTTGTTTTTATTGTAGAGATCATTCATCACCATTAGATTTGTTCCTCAGTTAATGGTTTGTTTATAAGCTATTGGGGATGGGATTTTCCACCAACTTTCCTTCTCAGAGACTTAGAAAAGCTACTGATTTTTGTAATGTTGACTTTGTATCCTTCTACTTTGCTTCAAGTGTTTTTCAGACCTAACAGCTTTCTTGAGGGTTCTGTGCTGTCTCTTCAGTAGAGGATCATGTCATCACAAATAAGAATACTGTGACTTCTCCTTTCCCTGTTGAATCCCTTCTATTTCTTTCTCTCGCCTTCTAGCTTTGGCTAAGATTTGATGCACTGTATGGAGTAAGCACGGAGTGAGTGAGTGAGTGAGTGAGTGAGTGAGTGAGTGAGTGAGGACCCTGTCTCATTCAACTCTTAAAGGAAACACTAACACTTTCCCCCTTTTGGTATAATATCAGCTATAGATTTGCCATGTATAGCCTTCATTACATCGAAATCTGTTTCTTCTGTTTTTAGTTTTTGCAGAACTTTTATCATAGAAAGATATTGAATTTTATCTAAGGCCTTTAATTCATCAATTGAAGAATTTTGAGATGGCCCTGTACTTTCTGTCCTGAAGTCTCTCCATGTGCTGGATTATATCTATTGACTTGTGTCTATTCACTCAACCTTGCATCCCGAGGGGTGACACCACTTGGTCTTGGTATAGGATGGTCTTAATGTGTCTTTAATTCAACTTGTTAAAATGTCATTAACATTTGAATCTATGCTTCCCAGGAGAACTGGTCTGTAGTTTTGTTGCTTTGGTTTTTTTTTCTTTATTGTGTCTTTATGCACATTTGGTTTGGGTATAATGCTGGCTTTGCAGAATGAGACTAGTAGTGTTTTTCTCCTTTCTATCTCAGGGAACAGTCTGACGATTGTTGATATTAGCTCCTCTTTAAAGATTTAGTAGAATTTTGCAGTGACTCTAGCTGATCCCAGACTTTGCTTTGTTGGGAACCATTTTGTTTTTGCTTCAATCTCATTGATTCTGATGGGCCAACTTAAATTATTTATATCTTCTTGACCTAAATTTGGCTAGCCATGTATATCTTAAGTTTTTTTCCATTTTTCCAGATTTTCCAGTTTTTCAAAGTTCTCCCTCATGACTTTCTGCATTTAGTTATGATCTGTAGTAACAGAACCTTTTTCAGCTCCACTTTTCTGTTTTGTCTGCACTTTCATATGCATAATACACTTGGACCATGTTCACCCTTCACTATTCTCTGTTATACCAATTCCCAGGAACTTCTTCCCCACAAGTCTCTACTTCTCTTTCTCTTGTGAAATTCAAGAGATCACAGTCAAAATCATAGGTAATAATTTATAATTCCACCACCAAGAACTAGGCTAAAAAGCAAGTAGCCCTTTTAAAAGTACAATTATAAAAGTTACTTCAAGCTTCTGTATTCATTGACTCGGGTGGCTATGTTATTCACTGAATCAGAAAAAAAATTATCAGCATTAGAGCCAGCCACTTCCAAAAGTATTAAATAATAATGATGCTGCCTATCTATATGAGGCTTAAAATCTAACAGAAGCTGGAGATGTAGTTTGATGGAAAAGGTGCTTGATTAAAAAATGTGAGAGCTTGGACTCAACCTCCAGCTCAAAAAAGGAGAGAAAAGAAAAGAAAAAGAAAAGAAAAAGAAAAGAAAACGTAGCAAAATGTCACATACCTCTTCAACACTTCAACACAACACTTGGGAGACAGAGGCAGGCTGATCTCTGTGAGTTCTTAGGTCAGCCTGGTCTATATAGTAAATTCCAGACTAGACAGCTACAAGGAAGACCCCGTCTAAAAACAAAACAGCAAAAACCTCTAATATTACTCAGAGCCACAGTCAGGAAAGTACAATAATGACCTAATTTTTCTGGCTAGGTTCCACCTATGAAACTTTCCAGAACTTTCCAGAACCAAAGTATCAGGAACAACTAAGGATAAAGCATGTTCTTGCAGTGCAGACATACGTATTTTCTGAGTTGTTATTGTTTTTTATTTACTTTATCTGAGGTTAGTTAACCACAGATAGGAAAGTCGCAGATTTACAGGAACATTGTTTGCTCGGAACTCTTTCCTCTGGAGTATTTTAAAATTTATTTTAATTTTTTAATTTAATTTATTCCTGCATTAGCTCTCTTTTGTTTATACTGCTATTATAAATAAAATAGTTTATTCGTTTTTCTAATTCTGTTGTTGTACTAAAAAGATACAGGGGCTAACGCGATGACTCAGCAGCTAAAGTATCCAAATCCCAGCACCTACATAGGGGTTCATAGCCATCGGAATGCCAGCTCCCCGGGCTCCAAAGCCCTCCTCTGACCTCTGCAGGCCCCATGGCACACATGCAGGCATGCAGGACCAAAACATTCACACACAAAAAGGAAGTAAACACAGCTTTGTAAAGTTATTGATTATTATATATCCTTTATTGGTCATCTATCTCCCTAATAATATTGTTTTAAACAACCTTAATCTTTCTCCTTTGTTTTCTCTAAGTTTGGAGAAGAGCTTTCTGTGCCCCTTCACCTGCTTCATCATCGTCCCCGTTTGTGTGAGGTGGGGTAAGAGTAAGCCCGGGGTGGAAAACTGTCATATAGAATTTAGGTGAGGAGAAGGCATTTCAAGCAAAATACAGAATGAAGAGAATCCCAGAGGCAGTGTGATATTTAATCTTGTCGACTCGATGAGATTTAGACTCACGCAGGAGACGTAGGACAGAATATGTCTCCGACCTCGTTTCCAAAGCAGTTTGTGGTAGGAAATCCTACCCTGAACGCAGGCAGTACCTTCCAGTGGGCTGGTGTCCTGGACTAAATGAAAGAGAAGGAAATGTAGCGCCAGCATGCATCTCTCCGTGTTTCCTGACCCAGCGAGTAACCAATCCACAATGATCCTTTGTTGTGCCCATTCCACAAGCCCCCCAAAAACCTCCAAAGGAGTCGATTGTGATGCAGTCACATCAGGGTCTCTATTCAAGCTCAAGCTTGGGCCAAACCGTCAAAGGGAGGGTGAAGCCCCAAGCCCTGCTGCAAGCAGGCGTTTATAGAGGCAAGCAAACAAACAGCAAGCAAACAAACAGCAAGCAAACAAGCAAGGGGTTTACAGCTTGGCACACATCTGATTGGGGATGGGGGTGCTATTATGGAACTTGTTGCCCTTTAAAATGATTGGCTGGTGCTGGGAGCCAAACCATAAACTTTTATAAGTAAATAGTAAATATCTTTGGGTACAACTGTAACTTCTGCTTTCCTCCTGAATGACAGTTGTTTCGGAGTGATCTGGAGACCAGTGCTAGGTACAGGCTTGGTGGTTAACCGGAGTTCAACCTTAGGACAGGTTCTCTAAGATGGAGCCTGAACCCAAGATGGAGTTGGTCTGGGATCTTACCTCTGCTGCTACAATGCACTAAGCGCTCCCACATCCCACCCCCATACATAAACAGGACCCAACATTTTGCTGCATACAGGAAACCCACCTCAGCGACAAAGACAGACACTACCTCAAAATAAAAGGTCTGGAAAACAATTTTCCAAGCAAGTGGTCCTAAGAAACAAGCTAGAGTAGCCATTCTAATATAGAATAAAATCGACTTTCAACCCAAAGTTATCAAAAAGGATAAGAAAAGTCACTTCTTATTTATAATTGCCAGATGCTGGAAAGAACCCAGGTATCCCTCAACAGAAGAGTGGATGCAAAAACTGTGGTATATCTACACAATGGAGTACTATTCAGCCATTAGAAACAATGAATTCATGAAATTCTTAGGCAAATGGATGGAGCTAGAGAACATCATACTAAGTGAGGTAACCCTGACTCAAAAGGTGAATCATGGTATGCACTCACTAATAAGTGGATATTAACCTAGAAAACTGGAATACCCAAAACATAATCCACACATCAAATGAGGTACAAGAAGAAAGGAGGAGTGGCCCCCTGTTCTGGAAAGACTCAGTGAAGCAGTATTCGGCAAAACCAGAACGGGGAAGTGGGAAAGGGTGGGTGGGAGGACAGGGGGAGAGAAGGGGGCTTGCGGGACTTTCGGGGAGTGTGGAAATCATTTGAAATGTAAATAAAAAATATATCGAATAAAAAGAAAAGAAAAGTCACTTCTTACTCATCAAAGGAAAAATCTACCAAGAAGATCTCTTAATTCTGAATATCTATGCGCCAAATGCAAGAGCACCAACATTCATAAAAGAAACTTTACTAAAGCTCAAAGCACACATTGCACCTCAAACAATAATAGCAGGAGACTTCAACACCCCACTCTCATCAACGGACAGATCATGGAAACACAAACTAAACAGAGACACGGTGAAACTAACAGAAATTATGAATCAAGTGGATTTAACAGATATCTATAGAACATTTCATCCTAAATCAAAAGAATATACCTTCTTCTCAGCAGCTCATGGTACCCTCTCCAAAACTGGCAATATAAGCAGTCACAAAACAGACATCAGCAAATATAAGAAGAGTGAAATAATTCCATGCACCCTATCAGATCACTGCAGATTAAGGCTGGTCTTCAATAGCAACAAAAACAACAGAAAGACCACATACACGTGGAAGCTGAACAACTCTCTACTCAATGATGATAACTTAGTCAAGGAAGAAAGAAAGAAAGAAAGAAAATTCTTTTAGAATTTAATGAAAATGAAGGTAAAACATGCCCAAACTCATGGGACACAATGAAAGCTGTGCTAAGAGGAAAACTCATAGCTCTGAGTGCCTCCAAAAAGACTGGAGAGAGCACACACTAGAGCTGAACAGCTCACCGGAAAGCCTAAAACAACAAAGAAGCAAGCACACCCAAGAGGAGTAGAAGTCAGGAAATCATCAAACTCAGGGCTGAAACCAACCAAGTAGAAACAAAAAGAACTATACAAAGACTCAACCAAACCAGGAGCTGGTTCTTTGAGAAAATCAGCAATATAGATAAACCCTTAGCCAGATTAACCAGAGGGCACAGAGACAGTATCCAAATCAGAAATGAAAAGGGAGATATAACAACAGAAACCGAGAAAATTCAAAAAATCATCAGATCCTACTACAAAAGCCTATCCTCAACAAAAGTGGAAAATCTGGATGAAATGAGCAATTTTCTAAACAGATAGCAAATACCAAAGTTATATCAGGATCAAATAAACCATCTAAACTGTCCCATAACCCCTAAAGAAATAGAAGGCATTCATTAAAAGTTTCCCAACCAAAAAAAGAACAAAAAAAGAAAAAAAGAAAAAGAAAAATCCCAGGACCAGATGGGTTTAGTGCAGAATTCTATCAGACATTCAAAGAAGACCTAGTACCAATACTCTTCAAACTTTTCCACAAAAATAGAAACAGAAGGAACACTACCCAATTCATTCTATGATGCCATAGTTATACTGATACCAAAACCTCACAAAGACCCAATAAAGAAAGAGAACTTCAGACCAATTTCCCTTATGAATATAGATGCAAAAATACTTAATAAAATTCTTGCCAACTGAATCCAAGAACACTTCAAAATGATAATTCATCACGATCAAGTAGGCTTTATCACAGGGATACAGGGATGGTTCAATATATGGAAATCCACCAACATAATCCACTACATAAACAAACTCAAAGAAAAAACCCACATGATCATTTCATTAGATGCTGAAAAAGCATTTGACAAAATTCAACATCCCTTCATGTTAAAAGTCTTGGAGAGATCAGGAAATCGAAGCTTATACCTACACATAGTAAAAGCAATATACAGCAAACCAGTACCCAACATCAAACTAAATGAAGAGAAACTTGAAGCAATCCCACTAAAATCAGGTACTACACAAGGCTACCCTCTCTCCATATCTATTCAATATAGTACTTGGAGTTCTAGCTAGAGCAATTAGACAACAAAAAAAAAGGAAGAAGTCAAAATATCACTATTTGCAGATGATATGATACTTAAGTGACCCCAAAAATTCCTCGAGAGAACTCCTAAGCCTGATAAACATCCACTTGCCTGACATTGTACCAATACCATGCATTTTTTATCACTATTGCTCTGTAGTAATGTTTGAGGTCTGGATTCCCCCACAAGTTCTTTTACTGTTGAGAATAGTTTTAGCTATCCTGGGTATTTTGTTATTCCAGATGAATTTGAGAATTGCTCTTTCTAACTCTATGAAAAACTGAGTTGGGATTTTGATGGAGATTGCGTTGACTCTATAGATTGCTTTTGTCAAGATGGCCATTTTAACTATATTAATCCTGCCAATCCACGACCATGGAAGATTTTTCCATTTTCTGAGGTCTTAGATTTTCTTCTTCCGAGATCTGAAGTTCTTATCGTATAGGTCTTTCACTTGTTTGGTTAGAGTCACCCCAAGATACTTTATGCTGTTTGTGGCTATTGTGAAGGGTGTCATTTCCCTAATTTCTTTCTCAGTCTGCTTATCCTTTGAGTATAGAAAAGCTACATATTTGCTTGAGTTGATTTTGTAACCAGCCACTTTGCTGAAGTTGTTTATCAGCTGTAGGAGTTTTCTGGTAGAGTTTTTTGGGTCACTTAAGTATACTATAATATCATCTGCAAATAGTGATAGTTTGACTTCTTCCTTTCCACTTTGTATCCCTTTGACCTCCTTATGTTGTCTAATTGCTCTAGCTAGGACTTCAAGAACTATATTGAAAAGATATGGAGAGAGGGGGCAGCCTTGTGTAGTCCCTAATTTTAGTGGGATTGCTTCAAGTTTCTCTCCAATTAGTTTGATGTTGGCTACCGGTTTGCTGTATATTGCTTTTATTATGTTTAGATATGGGCCTTGAATTCCTGTTCTTTCCAAGACTTTTAGCATGAAAGGATGCTGAATTTTGTCAAATGCTTTTTCAGGATCTAATGAAATCATCATGTGGTTTTTTTTTTCTTTGAGTTTGTTTATGTAGTGGATACCATTGATGAATTTCCGTATATTGAACCATCCCTGCATCTCTGGGATAAAACCTACTTGATCATGGTAGATGATCGTTTTGATGGGTTCTTGGATTCTGTGGGCAAGAATTTTATTGAGTATTTTTGCATCGATATTCATAAGGGATATTGGCCTGAAATTCTCTTTCTTTATTGGATCTTTATGTGGTTTTGGTATCAGCATAATTGTGGCTTCATAGACCAAGTTGGGTAGTGTTCTTTCTGTTTCTATTTGGTGGAATAGTTTGAAGAGTATTGGTGTTAAGTCTTCTTTGGAGGTCTGATAGAATTCTGCACTCAAACTATCTGGTCCTGTTCTTTTTTGGTTGGAAAGCTTTCTATGACCCCTTCTATATCTTTAGATGTTATGGGTCTGTTTAGATGATCTATTTGATCCTGATTTAATTTTGGTATTTGGTATCTGTCTAAGAAATTGTCCATTTCCTCCAGATTCTACAGTTGTGTTGAGTACAGGCTTTTGTAGTAGGATCTGATAATTTTTTTTTTAATTTCCTCAGTTTCTGTTGTTATATCTCCCTTTTCATTCCTAATTTTGTTAATTTGGATACTGTCTCTGTGCCCTTTGGTGAGTCTGGCTAAGGGTTTATCTATCTTGTTGGTTTTTTCAAAGAACCAGCTCCTGGTTTTGTTGATTCTTCGTATGGTTCTCTTAGTTTCTACTTGATTGATTTCAGCCCTGAGTTTGATGATTTCCTGTCTTCTTCTCCTGGGTGAATTGGCTTCTTTTTGTTCCAGGGCTTTCAGTTGTTCCCTTAGTCTTAGTGTATGCTCTCTCCATTTTCATTTTGGAGGCACTCAAAGCTATGAATTTTCCTCTTAGCACTGCTTTCATTGTGGCCCATAAATTTGGGTATGTTGTGCCTTGATTTTCGTTAAATTCTAAAAAGTCTTTGATTTCTTTCTTTATTTCTTCCTTGACCAAGGTATCATTGAGTAAAGTATTGTTCAGTTTCCATGTGTATGTGGGATTTCTGTTGTTTTTGTTGTTATTAAAGACCACTTTTACTCCATAGTATCTGATAGGAGGCATGGGATTATTTCGATCTTTTTATATTTGTTGAGGTCTGTCTTGTGACCAACTATATGACTGATTTTGGAGAAGGTGCCATGAGGTGCTGAGAAAAGATATATTCTTTTGCTTTGGGATGAAAAGTTTATATATATATATATATATATATATATATATATATATATATATATATATATATATATATATAATCCAATTGTTCCAAAGCTTCATTTAGTTTCACTGTCTCCCTGTTTAGTTTAGTTTCTGTTTTCCTGATCGATCCATTGAGGAGAGTGGGGTGTTGAGATCACCCACAATTATTGTGTTAGGTGCAATGTGTGCTTTGAGCTTTAGTAAAGTTTCTTTTATGAATGAGGGTGCCCTTGCATTTGGAGCATAGATGTTCAGGATTGAGAGTTCTTCTTGTTGGATTTTTCCTTTGACCAGCAAGAAGTGTCCTTCCATGGCTCTTTTGATGACATTAGGTTGAAAGTGAATTTGATATTAGAATGGCAACTCTGGCTTGTTTCCTGAGACCATTTGCCTGTAGAATTATCTTCCAGCCTTTTACTCTAAGGTAGTTTTTGTCTTTGACACTGAGGTGTGTTTCCTGTATGCAGCAAAATGTAGGGTCCTCTTTATGTATCCAGTCTGTTATTCTTTGTCTTTTTATTGGGGGAATTGAGTCCATTGATGTTAAGAGATATTAAGGAGTAGTGATTATTGCTTCCTATCATTTTTGATGTTAATTTTATACTTGTGTGGTTATCTTTTTTTGGGTTTGATGAAAGAAGGTCATTATCTTGCTTTTTCCAGGGTATAGTTTCCCTCCTTGTATTGGTGTTTTCCCCCTATTATCCTTTGTAGGGCTGGGTTTGTGGAAAGATATTGTGTAAATTTGGTTTTGTCATGGAATATCTTGGTGTCTCCATCTATAGTGATTGAGAGTTTCGCTGGGTATAGTAGTCTTGGCTGGCATTTGTGTTCTCCTAGAGTCTGTATGAGCTCTGCTCAGGATCTTCTAGCTTTCATGGTCTCTGGTGAGAAGTCTGGTGTAATTCTGATAGGTCTTCCTTTATATGTTACCTTTTTTTCTTACTGCCTTTAATGTTCTTTCTTTGTTTAGTACATTTCGGGTTTTGATTATTATGTGACAGGAGGTATTTCTGTTCTGGTTCAGTCTGTTTGGAGTTCTGTAGGCTTCTTATATATTAATGGGCATCTCTCTCTTTAGGTTAGGGAAGTTTTCTTCCATAATTTTGTTGAAGATATTTGCTGGCCTTTTAAGTTGTAAATCTTCACTCTCATCTATGCCTATAATCCTTAGGTTTGTCTTTCTCATTGTGTCCTGGATTTCCTGGATGTTTTGGGTTACAAGCTTTTTGCATTTTGCATTTTCTTTGACTGTTGAGTCCATGGTTTCTATGGTATCTTCAGCATCTGAGATTCTTTCTTCTATCTCTTGTATTCTGTTGTTGATATTTGCATCTAAGGCCCCTGATTTCTTCCCAAGGTTTTCTATCTCCGAAGTTGTCTCCCTTTGCGATTTCTTGGTTGTTTCTACTTCTGTTTTTAGATTCTGGATGTTTTTGCTCAGTTCCTTCACTTGCTTGTTTGTGTTTTCCTTGTAATTCTTTGAGAGATTTTTGTGTTTCCTCTTTCATGACTTCTGCCTGTTGATTAACGTTCTCCTGTATTTCTTTAAGTGATTTTTGTGTTTCCCTTATAAGGGCTTCTAGTTTTTGATCATTTTTATCCTGAATTTCTTGAAGAGATTTATTTATGTCCTTCATGTGTTCCTCTAACAGCATCATGACCAGTGATTTTTAAATCCAACTCTTGTTTTTCTGGTGTGTTGGGGTATCCAGGACTTGCTGTTGTTGGAGAATTCAGTTCAGATGCTGCCATAATGCCTTGGTTTCTGTTAGTAACATTCCTACCTTTGCCTTTAGCCTTCTAGTTCTCACTGGTGTTAGATGGTCTTATTGTCACTGGCTGGTGCTTCAACCTCCTGTGGACCTTTAAGGCTATTTCTGTGACATTGGATGACTGGGTTTCCTCTAGCCCAGATTGCTGATGTGCTGCATTCCTCTTTTGTGCCATTGGAACCCTGCTGAGTCTTGCCCCAAGCAATGTTATACTTGGGTTGTCTCAGTGAACCAGGTGCTCCCCGACTGCTCTGTCATGGAGCAAAGATAGCAGTGGAGAGTCACTCCCTCTGCTAATCCCCACATAGGACACAGGCCCCACAACAGGCTGGCTGGTAGACTAAATGCCTATGTGCTCAGGTCCTGGGCACAAGCAGACCCCTGGTGGTTTGCGCCCCCAGAAATCTTAAACTCAGGATATCTCAGTACCTAGTGCTGCTTTTCTGCCCCGCCAGGCAGGGAAGATGGCCCAAATGAAAGATCTTTTGTTTTTGTTTTGGAAACAGCATCTCTCTACATAATCCCAGCTGTACTAGAACTCACCATGTAGACCAGGCTGGCCTCGAACTCAGAGACCCACTACCTTCTGACTCCTGGGTGCCAGGATTAAATGCACGTGGCACCAGGCCCAGCCATCTTTAACTTGCTTTAATAATTTGTTCTTTCAGTTTTCTGAAGCATTCTACATAGATTAAATAGTGTTTAGAGGCTGAAGAGAAGGCTCAGTAGTTAAGAGTTCTGTTCTTTGATGGCTGCTTATCAAAATCAGTTATCTTGTTTCATTTCTTTTTTTTTTTCTTTTTGGTTTTTTGAGACAGGGTTTCTCTGTATAGCCTTGCTTGTCTTGGAACTCACTCTGTAGACCAGGCTGGCCTTGAACTCAAAATCTACCTACCTCTGCCTCCCAAGTGCTGAGATTAAAGGAATGTGCCACCACTGCCCAGCCATTTAATTATTTTTAAAGAGGAAAACAATAGGGTTTTGTAAATTTGCCCCTTTCAAGGGCACGGCTCTTCTTGTTTTAAAGATATAGTTCCCAAATCTCATGAGGGATGTCCAAAGGGTTTTTGTTGTTGTTGTTGTTGTTACCTTTGCTCTTTCCCTGGAATTGTGTTTGTTGTTTAAAGAAAATAGATGCATGTTCATATAGAAAC
The DNA here is from genome assembly GCF_947179515.1 of Apodemus sylvaticus. Lineage (NCBI taxonomy): Eukaryota > Metazoa > Chordata > Mammalia > Rodentia > Muridae > Apodemus > Apodemus sylvaticus. Next base: position 63,124,489 of record NC_067485.1, read on the forward strand.
TGCTCATGGGTTACTAGTCCATTTCTGTTCCTCTTAGTGCCACTTGATTCATTGTCAACTACTGACAGTTACAGTAGAAGTCTCTACAAGGAGGGAGAATATCGATTTTTTGGGCTCAGACAGCTAAGAAGATTTGGAAATGGCAATAAAATTCAAAGAAGCCATTCAGATGTGGTACACATCAGGGGTTGGAAGGAAGATTAGATTGATACCAGGAGATCCTTTGCAGGAAAACCGTGGTGTCTAACAAAGTAGAGGTAATGCTCTGGTTTTTATTTCCACAATGATAGCAGAGAGGAAGGGGCGGTTCCAAAACTACCCCAAGTGAAGAATGAAAGATTATGTGGCCTGTAAGGCAGAGAAAGGAGTCGGGGACATCCTTGAAGTTTTCAAATCTGAGGTTCTAAGAGCAAAATGGTGCCAGTAAGAGCAATCAGAAGTACGTGAGAACAGACATGGTTTGATTTTTAAACAAGTTGTGTTTGTAGTGATGTCAGAACATGCAAATTTCACATGACTGCTGGGCAGTTGGAACTGTAAGGATGAAGCTTGGAACCATCAGAGTTAGAGACAGATGTTAGTGAATTATCCCTAAACAAAACATCGCTTAGAAGTGAGGACACGTGTAAGAGGAACCACAGAGAAATCTAAATGGGATTGTAGGCTATGTCTGGAGCATCACCCACACTAAAGGATGGGCCTGAAGGATGAAGAGAAACAGCCATGTGTAGAAAGACAAGCAAGGCAGGGAGGAGCTTCTCCACATCAAGGACACTTGGGAAGCCATCAGATGAGCACTGAACTGTGGGACGTTGATGTGAGGGGGGAAAAGGTGAAAGATGGAGAGCAGAGAGGATTTTTAGAAATAGTTGGTCTGGGCTCTTTGTGCACCGGGGCTGGGAGAGTGCTGGCCTAGCATGCGCGAGCCTTGTGCACCAATCCCGCCACTGCCTACATTGAAGGATAACTTCAACTATGCTTAAAGTTGGAGGCTAGCCTGGGCTACATAAAATCGTATCTCAAAGTGTAAGTGAGAGAGGGAAAAGAAGGAAGTTTGTAGTGTTTAAGACATTGTTTTACAGATAAAGTCACTGTCCCCCTGCCCCCAGATTAATTAATTAAGAAGAAAGAGCAACGACCCTATACAGATCCAAAGAGAATCTGTAGAACTTTTCCTCTCTCCAAGGCCAGAGCTCTTTCAGCTGAACTGAACTCTGCTCTCTGGCCACGCTTCTGCAGTGACAAGGAGTATCTTTGCCACAAAGGAGTATCTTTATCTTGAAGGCAGGGACATCATTTTGGAAAGACACAAGAAGGAACACACAGTCAGATACCCATAAAAAGTGGTTAATGACGATAGTGGCTGACTTAGTTTGTGCCTTTGTCTCTGTGACAAAACACTGACCAAAAACGACTTGGGAGAGGAAGGGGTCCTATCCTGTCATGGAGTCTTGTCATGAGAGGTTTTGAGCCTGAGGTAGGACCCAGCAGAGGCTGTGGAGGAACAGTTGTCTATCCTGGTTTTTTGCTACTTTGTGGGTTCTTCCTTCTTCCCCCTTCTCCTCCCCTTTTCTTTCATCCTTTCAACCCCCCTAACACTAGATAGGAGAGAAAAAAAGGATAGAGGGGAAAGAGGAAAGATCCTGGAATAAAGTCGGGGGCCTGAAGGGGTTGATGTGATTTTTTAGACTACTTCCTGCTGATTAGAGATATTGAGTTCCTTGGGGGCAAGTTTGATTTTTTGCCATCAAGATGTCTAATTTCTTCTTGTTGTTCTTTCTTCTTTACACATGACTACTTAACGAACCATGACATGACATGTTGACAAAAGTCAACAATCAACCAAGAAACCACCACCTCTCTAGGGGCCCTAGCATTTATATTCCCTCTGAAAAGTCCCCAGAATTCCAGCTGTCACATCATCACAGAAACTACCTGCAGTTGGCAAAATCAGGGCCCCTCCAGAGCATGAGGCAAATCATAGTCAGCTGCTGTGGACAATTTGAAGCAGCCCCGTATTCCATACCTGGAGTTAAAATGAAAACATATTCTTGGGATATTTCTGTTTTTTTTTTTTAAAGTAACCAAAATCCCAAAATTGTCACTCCACAGTTGCCAGAGTGGCCTGCTCCCTATGACTTGCTCCATCTGCCTAGGATAGCGCTGCCCACAGTAGGATGGGTCCTCCCACATCGATTGTTAAGGCAAGAAAATGTCCACAGACATATCCACAGGCTAATCTGATGGAGGAGATTTCATAGCTGAGGTTCCCTCTTTTCAGGTGACTTTAGTTTGTATTAAGTTGGCACATGAGGCTAACCATGACAGTCATGTTCAGGGTGGCACAGTAAAGAACCAACAAGAGAAGACTGTCAGTAAGCAAAGAAAGGCAGTGTACACATTTTATTTGTCAATACTTTGTTTTCTTTACTATAAACAGACTGGTATTTCTTTCAATAAAATAAAATCCATAGGAAAATGAATATCAAGGATGATTTTACCACTTATAAACAACTATGCTTAGCACGCTGGGAACTTTTCTCATCCTGTGTTTACTGGTTTATACAGCCCAGGTCATTCGCAAGAGACAATTTGCCTTTTATTTTTTTACTGTGGCTTACTCTCTTAAATGCCATGTTTACCTTCTTCATTATTAGCCCAACCATGAGTGTGTTTAAAGCATAGCGCATCCAACTAAAATATCCACCATCCTGGAGCCCTTGGCAGCTAGGGGTGACTGTGTGACCCAGTTCCTGCTGGTGACACATGAAGAAATGTTGCTGGTAGAAGGGGACGGTAGATGCTTCTCTGAATGGTTTTCAGTGGAGCATACCCAGCTGGCATGTTACTTGGGGCCTTTTATCTCTGTTTCCTTCTTCCTGTCTGGTAAGCATACGGTACTTACTGTGAGAGATGAACAGTCGCTACTTTGACCTTGAAGATACTAATCACACATGTAACTAATGAACCTGAAGGATGGACGGACCCCAGGTTTTTTTTTATCTCACAAAACACCCATTCTAGCTGTGGACTGCTGTTCTCTAGACTCGTTGATGTGTGAGACAACCCTTGAAATTCGATTTTTTTTTATTGGGTCCTCTGTTACTTCTAGCCAAAATCAATATTAATATATTTAGCAAATTAATTTTAATTACTTCCCGTTCACATCATAAAGTGCTTGTTAGGCATTTAATTTCCAGCCCATGTCTCATCCTCTTTGAAAATAAACATCTTGAGTAGTTTAGACTAAACACCACAAATAATTCAGGTCCAGTCAAGCCAGGGTTATCAGAATAAGTAAACAAAGAAAGAGAAAGATAGCTGTCCTAGTTAGGGGTTCCATTTCTGTGAAGAGACACCATGGTCAAGGCAACTCTCATCAAGGCAGACATTTAATAGGGGCTGGCTTACAGGTTCAGAGGTTCAGTCTATTGTTGTTATAGCAGGAAGCATTGCGGCTTCCAGGCAGGCATGGGGCTGGAGAAGGAGCTGAGAGTTCTATACCTTCATCCACAGGCAGCAGAAGGAGTCTGACTTCCAGGCAGCAAGGAAGAGGGTTTCAAAGCCCACCCCCACAGTGACACACTTTCTCCAACAAGGCCATACCTCCTAAGACTGCTACTCCATGGGCCAAGCATATTTCAGCCACCACAACAACCACTATTGAAAGCCGTACTAAAGGAGAGAGAGAGAGAGAGAGAGAGAGAGAGAGAGAGAGAGAGAGAGAGAGAGCAGCTCACACTAAATTTAAAGTTTTCCACAGTGTTTCTGGCATTTTAGTTTATTTATTTATTTATTTATTTATTATTTATTAATTTTTGTTTTTTTTTCAAGATGGGGTCTAGCTATGTGACTCTAGCTGTCCTAAAATTCATTATATAGACCAGACTAGATCACAGAGGTCTTCCTGCCTCTGCCTCTTAAATTATGAGGCTAAAGGCATGTACCACCACACCCAGTTCTGTCATTGAGCTGTTACTGGCTAATACCCCAAAGCATCTCAGTTAATCAATTCCTTAATCATCCCAGTTAATCAATAAAGAATATAGTTTAAAATAAGAAACTATAATCCAATCTAGCCCCCTACCAAAATATATATCCTTAAATCCTACTACTTAATTTTGAGATTGTTATTTGTCAAAACAACTGAGAGATATAAATTACCTGATTGCTGCACATTTGAGGGACGTACAGTTCCCTCGGTGTTTACAGTCAATGCTTTCTCCTGGAGCAAACCAGGTCAGAAGAGAAGCCTCAGAACAAAGCCATATGAAGAGCTCCACCAACTGTCTTCCGTATGCATGGCCTCATCTGACACGCTGAAGGGCACTTTGACACTGTCCTGCAGTCAGCCACCAAGTCCAGCACTCAGAGATGGCAAGGGCATTAGGCCAAGAAATGCTGAGTATTTCCTAAGAAAAACTAGGGCCAACATTTGTGCGGGCTAGTGTTGACACAGAGTCGGCTGAAAAAAGAGAATCTTAACTGAGAAAATGGCCCCAACAGGTTTGGTTAGTTGATATGAGAGGGCCCAGCCTGCTGTGGGTTGTGCCACTCCTGGACAAGTGGTCCAAAGTTCTACAACAAGGCAGGTTGAGCAAGCCTTGGAAACGAGCTGGAGTGTGCCCTGAGACCTATAGTCCAAAGAAAGCCTTTCCTCCTCAAGCAGCCCTTGTCATGCCTGACCACAGTGAAGACCCCAGGACATTTGCTTTGAATACTCACATGTCAGGGAAAGCTTTTTATTTGGTACTTATTTGTAAGCAGGAAAACCCATTTTTCTTGGGAGCAAGTGAGCAGTGTAATTTCAATGGCCGAGCATCGTTTCTCCCTACAGTTCATTTCCATAGTCAATGTCAGTGCTAATCTAATTATTTTTGAAATTTAAAAGATTTATTATAAGTTGAATTGCATATGAGTAAGATCATTACAAATAAAATTGTTTATAAATAAAACTTTAAAATTATCTATCTATATATATATTAATTTTATTCCACCCTCTAGCTAAATTTCTCCTGGAAATAAATCTTAAATCTTAAAACTTAAGTTTTGCAGGGCAGTGGTGGTGCACGCCTGTGATCCCAGCACTCTGGGAGGCAGAGGCAGGTGGGTTTCTGAGTTCGAGGCCAGCCTGGTCTACAGAGTGAGTTCCAGGACAGCCAGGGCTACACAGAGAAACCCTGTCTCAAAAAAAACAAATCCAACAAAACAAAACAACAACAAAAAAACCTTACGGATTAGGGCCCTGGAGAAATGTCCAGGGTTTCTTACACTCGCTTCTGACCTCTGAGGGCACCCACAAGCATGTAGTGTACACCCACAAGAGATACAATACAAATAAACACAAATAAATCTTTTAAAAAAATTCACATCTTGTAAGTAGCTCAATTACTACTATGTTCTAAGTTTAGAAATTTAGTAATTACTTAACTACTCAATTAATGTAGCTCAATGGAAGAGCACATTCCTAGCATATTTGCTGAAGCACTGTACACACACACACACACACACACACACACACTTCCTTATACACATGTGGTTTCAAGTCATTGGCAGATTATAGTGGGATTGAAATAATTAAATATAAGTTGTCAAAATAATTTGTGCAAGCATGTGGTTTTCTGGTAATCTGTTAATTAAAGGGTAGAAGAGAATGGCATCATAAGTGTCTAGCCTGCACCTCTCAGACACTGAAAGCTCTAGCCCAGCTTCTGGCTGCGTTGAGCGCACACTTGGAGGCCTCCCTCACTTGAAAGACTGAGGAACTGAGAAGACGGTGTATTGTGTGTCATAAAGGGCCAGAGGCAGCAAAAATGCCCTTCACATGTTGTCGCCTCTGTGCCTCACAGCAACCTATAGATGGAGAGAGACACTGTGGTCACCTGCAGATAGTAGGGGTTAATAAAAGGGTGGGGGCAGGAAATGGGGAGGCTGACTTCCACATTTCAGCGAGACAACTGCAGAGAAGTTCTCGCCAGCACAGAACTGGGCATCTTCGATTTGTCAGGTGCTCTCCGTACGAGACTGAAAGTCCTGACTTGTCTTCAGCACTCTACCCGTGGAAGAGATCATCTTGATCTGGAATAATTCCTAGGGCAATTGTAAAAGTGTCCCCGAGTACCTCATGATGCCCGAAGAGTGTTTGCCTCCGAGCAGGGCTGGCAGTCAAAGTTGGAACCCACTCTCAAAAATGAGTATTAACCACAATTCCGGAGACCTGATCTCACTGACCCTCCATTCTCCATCATGGGGACCGTTGTCTATGCTCTGTGACATAACGCCATGTTGGTTCCGTTTCTGCGCAGGGCCCTTCTCACTGCTGCGTATGTCGGACAGCCCTGAAGACACCGCATAGTCAGACAGGCTCTACAGATGTCCTATGCGGTGTAGGTGCACGATCAGGGAGTCAGAGTGGGCTTCCTAGAGTGCAGCCAGGAGCAACTTCCCACAGGATTCCTGTAACGAGCAAGGGTCAAACACAATGGATGATTTTGCATTTCTGCTGCAGGTAGGTTGTCACAGACAGCCTTCTGTGAGCCTCCTCAGTCCCTCAGGACATGTTAGCTCGCACAAAGCTCCAGTTCCTAGGTTCTGGCCACCACCCTGGCCCTCATTTGCTCTGTCCCCCCAGGGAATAAACGGCTCAATGTTCCTTTTTGTTATTGTAAGGCAACTGAGCCTCTTCACTTTTCCAGTAGATGGAAATTTCCACGGGCAAACAATGTGGTTGAACAGAAAGTGATGCCACATTAAAATAAATATGTATGCTAAGCAACACACTAGTGAATAGGCAACTATCACCACAGAATCAGGAAAATAGTAACAGCAACTCTGACTGCAGAGTTCGGACATCTTGCCATAACTCCTAATTCTCTGCCAGAGACAGAACTCTGATGTCCCCTTAGCATGTGCCCAGTGCAGTAATCAAGCATATGTGTTCTGAGAGAAGATTTAGAAAACGTGTTGCTGTCTGAACCTCACAGGGACCAGGGCAGAAAGGAGGCGAGAGACTTGTATAACCGGCCTATAATGCATTCTTTGTGGTAGCCTGGACATTTTGGATAGCTGCTGAAACTGTCCATCTTCAAAGATCTTGGAGGATCACTCTCTTGATCCAAGAGTGTGGCTACACGTTTGGTATGTGGAAGGTGTTGTTCTGGTAAGCTACCAGAGGGCCCGTGAAGGAAATGCCAACCTGAAAACCCCATTTTGAATACATGTGGCAGATCTTGCTCAAACATACAGTTCTAAGGCCCACATCTGGACACATCTGGAGAAGCTTCCAGATCACCTCTTCTATACCCACCCAGAGGTACCGTAAGCAAGGGCCACGCTACCAACTCCATAGGTGTCACGTAGGTGCCACAAGGGTGTTAGTTTGTATGTAAGTGAGTCTGTGGGAGGTGAGGTCTTTACCTCACTGTCTGCAATCACCTCCCTGTTCTTAAAAGCCATGCTGGAGAATAACAGTAGGGGCGGGGTGGTTATCTGAAGCTGTAGGGGACTGTCTCAGAGCATCTAAGAGCAGACAAAGACTGAGTGTCAGAGGCAAGATATTGATAATGAGTTAACACCTGGGAAAGGAAAGGAAGGATTAGTCAGAAGGAAATATCAAATAAACAAATGTCATCCTAGAAAAAAGAAAGGAGAAAAGAAAGAAAGCTATTGAGCCACTTGGAAGAAAATCCTGGAGCAGAAGCTGCTCATCAGAGCTCTCCTGCACCACATCTAGATAATTCAGCTTTTCTACCATGACCCAGTCTCTGGCTACAAATACTTCAGAACCAACCTGAAGAAACTACCCTTGGGAGGTTGTTCCCCAGCCTCATCCGACCTCATTCTTCCAGCCAGGCTGCTCAACATCTTTATAGGGGATCCAGGAAGCAGCCTGTAGCCACAGAAAGTCAGAGACAGGGAAATTCTAAGTCAAACGCTGACAGCCCAGGGACTGCCACCATTGTTTCTGATAAACTATTGTGGGGTGCCCTCTAGCTGGTCTTTGCTGCTGTATCCCACCCTTTACCCCCTAACACTAGACAGGAGAGGAACAAGGATAGAGGGGAGAGAGGAATTAGGAAAATCTCTGAATCTAATTCCTTCTGTTTCTTCTTTGACCACAGCTGCTAACTGCAATACCCCACCCCAAAGAAAACCACCAACCCCCACTTCCAGGGGCCCTAGCATTTGTATACCATCTGAAAAGTTCTCAGAATTCCAAATGTTACACAATCACAGATACTATCTGAAGCTGGCAAAACCATGTCTGCCAGAGCACAAAACAAATCATAGCTGTTGAAGACAGTCAGAAGCAGTCCCACATCCCCACACCCAGGATTAAAATTAAAGTTATAAAAATTAAAGCATATTCTTATAATATGTCTGTGTTTTTTTTAAAAAAAAAACCAAAATTCCAAAATTATCACTACAATGTCCTATGGTATAAATATCTTTTATCAGATTTAACCATGCCTTTTTTTGTTTTTTGTTTTTTTGGTTTTGGTTTTTGGCTTTTTTGGATTTTTTTTTTTTTTGAGACAGGGTTTCTCTGTATCGCCCTGGCTGTCCTGGAACTCACTCTGTAAACCAGGCTGGCCTCGAATTCAGAAATCCGCCTGCCTCTGCCTCCCAAGTCCTGGGATTAAAGGTGTGTGCCACCACTGCCCAGCTCAAGATCTGTCACTATAAAATTATTGAAGCAAAGATTTTCCTTTTGACATAGTCCCTTAATTATACTCTGTTCCCCACAAGAACACTCCAGAATCCAGTGGCCACAACAACCTCTAGGAATTCAGGCTATTCTAAACCCAGCATTCCCTTCCTTTAAAGGCAAAACATCTATCTATCTATCTATCTATCTATCTATCTATCTATCTATCTATCTATCTATCTTATTTAGAGTGCATGGAAGGGCAGACACTGGAGGACTCACAGAAGTCAGTTCTGGAGAATGAACCCAGATCATCAAACTTGCCCTCAAATGTCTTAACCAACTCAGCCACAACCCTTGCAACTCGGCTTCAGAGCCCAGTGCAGGGAGGCAAAGTTCTTGCATTAAAAGTCTTGTTTAATGACCACAGCACCAATTCACTGTTCTTCATCCTTCCTACAGAGGTAGAGAGTAGGAGCTCAAAGCTTTGCAGTAACGCTTTCCCAAAGAGTCTTTTCAAAAACCTCACAAAACCCCCAGCCATACTTTAAGCCTGTTTTCCATGTGGACACAGGGTTAAGAAGTATTGCCCGGTAACTGTTCCCACATGGTGATGGAACTGGCTGTCTCTCACGGAGGTGCTCTGATTCCCAAGGTTGGTCCTCTCATAGGTTGGCAACGAGCATCCTCTTCCATCCTCATCATCTTATTTGATCCAAGAATAGTAAGGTAGCAGGTGCCACTCAAGGGCACGAAGTTTGCCAAGTTTGTACTAGCTACAAAGCCAGATGTTAGATTTTTACTCTTCTAACTCCCATCTATGTTCTAGGTTAGGGCAAGTCCAAATTTATCACAACCAAATTATTAAAATAGGTAAGGGAATCTGGTAATGTTGAAAATACAGTCTTAACATACCAAAAATAATTGTTTTACACTTTTCTACAACAACAAAAATAAAGATTCCAGAAATACCATATACAATAACACAAAAGTAAAACAACACAATACACATAATGTAAGAATTATAAGAAGTTTACACTGAAATCTGGGAAGTGACTGATTGGAAATATTGGCAGTAGTATAAAAATAGATTTCACTAATGTTCAGATGCTAATCTGCCTAATCTGGACTCTAAACAGTTTCAGCAAGTTACTTACCAAAATGAAGAGGCGATTATAAAGTATACACAGGTGGACTATGGCTGGAGCTAAAGATGAACTGTACGTGACCGACCCTAGACTCTGTCACTTCCATTGTATAAATCAAATTAAAGAAGAAAGAAATGCAGGAGACCCAAATGGACAAGACAGTCTTGAGAATTAAGCTGGAAGATTTTTTGACTCCCAGATGTCAAAAATTACAAATTTAGATTACACAAGTGTAGTAATTATGTACAAATGATTGGCTGAATGGAATGCAAAGATCCCCAGGAAAAGAAGGTGTTACTATGGTTACCTCACTATGGCAGGTGATGCTACAGCTCAGCAGGGGAAAGAGTGGTTCTCTTCAGTAAATGCTGCTCGATCAAGTGGACACACACTTGGGAAAAGGAGAAAAGAAGCTTGGCCTGCATGTCACACAGATTGTAAAAATTAATTTAGGATGGATCTTAAACCAAATATGCAAAAAGTAATTTAAAATGTCTTCGGCAAGAAAATGCAGGAAAGTCTTTGCATGACTTTAGGAATTTTTTTTTATTATTATCTGTGAGAAAGAAAAATGTTATCCTGTCCCAAATGGTCAGCCCTTAACATATACACATACAAAGAACCCTAAATGGACAGACTCTGTGGGATAGATAGATAGATGCATACATACATATATACATAAATACATAGATAGATGCATGGATGTGTGTATGTGTCAGTATATATGTCTGTGTATCTATGTGTCTGTGTATGTGTCTGTGTGTTCATGTATACATATACATTTCACATATGTGTGTATAACAATAATTTTAAAAAAGAAGAGGTCATGCATTTGACAGGGAGTAGAGACAAATTGGGACGAGTTGAAGTGGAAGGGGGTTGGAAAAGGTGTAAATACAGTACTTATGTATGAAATTTTCAAAAAATAAAATATTTTTAAAAAGAAATAAATGAATTTCCTTGTCATATGCCCAAAGGAGGAGTAGTACACACACCCATAAGACAGCACATTCAGGAGCAGACACAGCAATCCTAATCCTCTCAGTGAGAAACCACAAACTGCCACACGCTTATGTACTGTACACAGTCATTTGTTCTGTCATAAGACGCTATGTAACAGTGAAAAATAAACCACGGATATATCTAAATTATGGGTTAGTGCCACACATATAATAATAAGCAAATGTAAAAGTGTATACTGTTTTAGTATCTCTATAATACTTAAATAAATCCAAAACTCTTAGAAGATGTATGTATTTGCCAAAGACAATCAACTGTCTCTGAGGGACTCGTCCTCAGCAGACAGGGACGGCAGAGAGCACCTGAGGAGCTAGCCACCTTGCAGAGCTTGACTTGGGCAGCAGTTAGCATTTGCATGCCTGTAGACACATGTGAAATGTCTTGGAGCTGTACTAGTGCATATATACATACATGTGGGTCTCCCTTCTCTCCAGGGTCATTAGCTCATGAGAATGAAGGGAAAAGAGTTGACAAACAGAGTTTCAGATGGTCTAGAAGTACAACAGAAAAAAAAAAAACAAAACGAAACAGACTTATCTCCAGGATCAGCTTTGGGGAGACAGATCGACTTTATTTGGGGTATGCCGAGGGTTATATAGTTTTGGGGTTAGGGGAAAGGAATATCCAGAGTGGGCAAAGGTCATTGGTTGAAGGCTAAGTTACTGAGATGCCTCACTAGCACGGAGAGGCATTTCGGGAATCTCAGGTGCTGGGTGAATGGATTCTTATCTGGAAAAAGGCAGCTGAACCTCTAATCTCACTAAGGCTACATGAGATTTTTGCAGGTAGAAAGTACAGGGGGGAGGGGGAGGGGGAGAGGGGTTCGAGATTCCCCAGATAAGGTCAGAGAAGGAGCAGCCCTGTTGGTAAAGGGACTCCCCATTTTGTGCCAAGCTCATATGGCTGTCCAAGCAATGGTAGACTGCAACCTTAATTAGCAGAGTTTCTCCACAGATACATACACAGATGAGCATATGCTTGTATGCGTGTAGTATATGCTATGTGTGTGTGTGTGTGTGTGTGTGTGTGTGTGTGTAACTGTATATGGCAGAGCCAGGGATCAACCTCCACTGTCATTCCTGTAGAGCCGCCCACCTTGTATGGATCATGAGGCAAGGCCTCTTACTTGGACCTGGCTAGTTTGCTGGCCAGATAAATGTGTTAAGGTTACAGTGAGAATCCCTGAGGTAACTTAAAAAGAGAGAAGTAAAAGAGAAACAATCAAGACTGACTAGGGATTGACAAAGAGACTTTATTTTGTCCTATTCTGTAAAATTTCTTTCTTGTTTGTTTGTTTTTTTAAATTTAACAGTAGCTTTATGTAACATGAATCTTTCTGTAACTTTATAAAATAATGTAAAATTTTGAGAGCTCCTTCTAGCATTTGTCTTTAGATTGACTTTGTCGTCATCTGTATTGTTTCATGCCTCTACACAGCAGTTATTTTTAGCATGTTCTATTTTGCTATTAGGGCAGGCCTGTCTTAGATGAACACTTAAAAAATTGAAATAGGCTTTTTTTTAAGGAACTGAAAGAAAAGCACTTTGATAAATAGTAAGGTTTTAGTTTAGGGAGTGTCTAGCTTATTTTAAAGAAAACCCTCTAGGATTTCCAGAATGGTGGCAGAAGTCTGTGTGTTGTATGATGTGAAGATGTCCCCTTACTTAGCTGTGATGGTGAAGAAGTCACCATCACTGGGACTTCAGACATTACCCACTTTAATTCATCAGCTGCGGTCAGCTCCATTACAAAGGTGAGGTAATTCTGCTTCGTTTTAAATGATCTATAATTAAAACATTTTCCCATTATGTAAATATTTAGGAAATCAATCTGAAAATAATATCTCACTTTTAGGTGAGTTTGAAAAGCCAATAGTTTTCAAAATTGCTAAGTTTATCCCTCTTATGACTGCTTTCCATATAAAATTCATTTAAAGATACTTTTAAAATTTTCTTTCATAAAGACTTCAGTATACTTACAAGGGGCACAGTGAGTTAAGGAAATACAGAATTCGTGTTCATTTTCTACTTTGTGAGCCCTCTGTTGTACTGCTATTGAAATTATTTTTATGCGGTTTGGCTTTCTCTCGCACAGGATAGATGAAGACAAGACAGCCCTAATAGCACAAGCCTGTTGAGGCAGAAGAACAAAACGTTCAGAGCTTGTTTGGGCATAGAGAGTTCAATGCTGACTTGAACAACTTGGCGAGACTCTGACTTAACTAAGGGCCAGGGATGAAATTTAGTGGTTCCTTGGGACCTGCAGGGCGCTGTTTACACATTTGCACTCAGACACAAACACACACACGGCCATGTGTGCAGAAAATCTTTTGTTTGACAGGTTCCAGTGCCACCCGATTACCCCATGTCACCTAAGTGTCCCTTAAACAAGCAGAGTCTTGGCTGAGCTTAAGGATTCATACATGTTTCACTAATGCTGCTAAGGACATCTTTCTTCTGGAAAAATCTAACCAGATACAAACTGGAGAGGCTCGGCAGCCATTCCTGCAAGCTGTGACGGAGTTTAAGATCTTTTGTCTGAGGATCAGCTGAGAGACTGTCCTCCAGTCATCGCTGCTTGCATTCGGTTTCACAGGGGCGGATCGCTGTGCCAGGCACACTGTGTCTGCCCCTGCTTTACCATGCCTGCCTGCAGGGCTGCCGGTAGACAGTGCGTCCCTGTTTATCTCCTCTGATTGTCGGTTACTTAAGCACAGCAGCGACTACTGTAGCATGGTTTGCCTGTTGGGATTTGCCACTAACCCATACAAAGTAAAGGTCTTTATAAATGCAGCAAAAGTCCAAAATGTAGAATTGGGAGGAAAATACGCAAGAGACATGAGATCCTGCAAATGCAAGATCGTAGAGGTCAACAATTGTTTATTTATTTGAAAGAATCAAAGTGTCATTACTTGTCAAAATCAAACAGGAGCGGCAGCCTGAGATTTCTGCCTCTTCTGTGTCTTCTGTGCAGAAGCAGGCGGTGTATTCTGTTTCTATAAAGAGACCCAGAGAGGACTGTTCTAAAAACTGGAAATAGTAAGCTACTTGAAGGGCCCAGACATTTGTTTGGGCTTCTCTGGTCTCCCAGGAGCTGGCTCAGATTTCCCTGGAGAGCATACAGTGTCCTTGGCTACTGGCCACTCTCAGCCTCACACGGGGACAAGCCAGGATCAAGGTTTGCCCTGGCAAACATTTGTTAACTTATAATTTATTTAGAGACATTAACTGAACCAGAATGATTAAACCTCTTACAATTAACAGAGTTTAGGATGGGAAACTCAACGTCTCCACCATTTTCCCTCATGTCATCTGTGTTAGAGTTTGTCACTCTGTTAATTTTCTACTCTCCACATTAGCTCATTGATGAACTTAGATAAATTTAGGTAAAAATTATTGAGAAGCCAGTGCCATGTTCTTTCATGTGGTAATTTTAAACCACAAACACTGCCCTGGGTTATAAATATGCTTTAATCACTAACACGGCACTGAAAATACATGTGGTATTTGGTGATATAGGTCTTATGTAAATGTTTTTATATTTTGTTAAACAAAAATACATTTAAAATTCAATTTATTTAAAGAAGTAATTTTCTTTTATTGTAGTTCTTCAACTAGTTATCCAGTTCAGTTTATTATTTTCTTTAGAGCTGGGTTTGGTGCTCAATATTTACAATCCCAGCACTTAGGATATCAATAACCATACTATATAACTTCATGCCACAATGCAGAAAAGTTAATGGTGATATTTTGTGTTTGTGTACTGGGGCAGTGATAAAAATTAAAGATTTAAAATCATATCAAATTGAAGGGTATTTTGAGCTCAAGTTTCACACCCTGTTTCCTTTTTATTTCAGGGCCACTCGATGATTGTCCCTATGGCTGGGGGAGCATCCAAATACCTCTGTCTGTGACTGAGGTCTATAGCATCAGTCTATAGCACCACCATTCAGGTCTAGCATCAGTGTCTGAAGTGACACCCAGCAATGGTGAAAGAGGATGGCGCTTGGGCCAGCTGTGCATCCCATTGCTTCTGCAGTGAGGGGGCACCGATTGTCCTCAGAAGATTCTCTGCCTTTAGCACTAACCTCACTTCTACATCTATTCTGGGATTTTTACACTGAAGGATGTGAGTCAGACAAAAAGGCCTCAGCTTAGGAAGACACCTTAACTTGAAGGAAGCATGCTCCCCTGAGAGCAGTGCAGAAGGCAGCAAGCATCAGACTATACAGAAGGACTAGAAGAAAATTTTAGAGTGGGGTATGATAGAGCATGCCTATAATTCCAGAACTCGGGAGGTGGAGGAAGGAGGTTTACCACAAGATCAAGGACAGCCTGAGCTACACAGTGAGTTTGAGACAAGCCTGGCCTAAATAGCGAGGCCCTGTATAGAGCAGAACAAGAAAATATTTAATCAAGAAAGAAGGGGTGGGGGCTGGGATGTGACTCAGAGGTAGAGCACTTGTTTTACACATCCAAGGTGTCATGTCTTATTTGGGGGGAAAAATAAGAAGAGTTTTTGGTAGTGATGTAGTAGGTGAAGAATATGATTTTCAGAAAAATGGGACTTGATTATGCATCTTCAAATTCAACAGACAATTGAGAAAAGAAAAAGGAAAAGGGTCACTGCTACGGAGCATTCCATTAGTTTTAAATCGAATGAAGAGCGTACACCACCCCATAAAGCAAATTCGTGAGCTATGGAGGAAAGAATATATTTCAAGCTGGAAACCCAGGAGGGGAGAGAATGAAGAAAGACGTGACTCTTTAGGAGACGGTAGTCCAAATAATTATACAGGATAGAACGATGGCAAAAGACTAGCGGCCTTCTGAAATTCCTATATCACAAGCGTGGAATGGAATCCTAAATATTTTCAATCAGAGTGAACTAGTTACCTTAAAGGAAATAAAAGTAAACCAGTATCAGTCTTTTTCATCTGCAACTCTGCAAGTTAGAAAAGACACCACGCTCGCACATTTAAAGAGAGGCGGGAGGGAGTCCCAGGACCCACCACACAGCAGAACAACGGTGTCTCACTCGCAAAGACCTCAGGGAGGCTCGTGACCACACCTCTTTTCTGAGAAAACTACCTCAGGAAGAAGACACAACAAAAGAATCTGACTGGGTAACTTTGCAGCTAAGCCTAAATGGACATGGATGTTGGATATGAGGACAGCAGCGTAATGATCCAGGAGGGTGTGTCTCACAGATGATTCTAGGACAACTAGAATCCTTCCTGCATCTTGGCTCTTCCTCTCCACAAAGGAAGCATGGCGCTTGCACTGGAGACTCTTACATAAAACCCTTTTGGACTCCTCTGCCCCCTGCAGATACCCTATTTCCAGTACTTAATTCCACAGTTAAACTCTTAGGTCCGCGCTCAGTTTCTCATCCGCGTCTCTTACAGATCTTCCTTTTACCAAAGCCTGATTTTTTTGTTCGTTGTGTTTTTCGAAATAGGCTTTCTCTATGTAGCCCTTGCTGTCGTGAAACTTTTGCTGTAGACCAGGCTAGCCTCGACCTCAGAGACCTACCTACCTACCTCTGCCTCCTGAGTGCTGGGATTAAAGGGGGGTGGGGGGGGGGTGCACCGCCACAGGCCTGAGATTGTTTCTGCCACCTCTCTTACGAGCCATAGCGTTTGACCCAACCATGGAGGTAGGTGTTCCCTGCCCTGCTTACACACTTTTTTCTCTCAGTATTTCCTGACTGAGCTCCTCACCTCAGGCGCTTCGCTCCTTGCTTCTTGGCTCGCTCCCTGTTCTGTGTTCGTGTGAACTAAAATTAGGCATTGTCAATGTGACAGGACCAAGCAAGCCCTTTACAAGGTGAATGAGTCATGAGCATGCCCCATGTAAGCTATCATGATAGCTAAGCTGTCCTTTTGAAAGAGCTTGGGAGGAGGGGGACGGATGTGGGGGGCGGGGTATGGGCGCCGGAGAAGGGAGGGGGAAAGGGGCGGGGGTGGGGGAGGGTAACTCAGTAGGTAGAGGGTTTGCCATGAAAGCGTCAAGACTGAGCTTGATTCCTAGAACCAAATCTGAAATACCACGTTAAGCAGCAAACGCCTGTGTTTCCAGTAACAGGGAACGTAGATAGGGTTGGATTCCTGGATCTTGCTGGCCCTCAGGTCTGGTCTAACATGGGAGCCCCTGGACCCCAGGGAGAGGCCCTGTCTCAAACATAAAATACAAACTGACAAAGCAAAAGCAGAGTGACTTAGGTTCTAAGGACTAACACCTGTGGTTGGCCGCTGACTTCTGCACACGGGTGCACATGTGCGTGGGCACGTGGTCACACACACAAAGGAACCTGATGGACGGCCTTCTCCCTCTGGGCCCACCCCCCTTGCCGACATAGGACACAGTGTCCCGCGACACCAGGGTACTCAGCATTCAAGTCGCTGTTTGGAAACAGAGAATGAAGCCACAGCAAACAGCCAACCTTCCAGACATTAGTTCTTGCATGATGGGCTACCAGCCCAGACAACTGTAGGAAATAGGTTTCTGTGCTTTATAAATCATGTATTGTTACAACATCACAAAATAGACTTAGATACTAATAACTAGAAATCAAGCCTTACAGTCATTAGGATGGCCATTGTTTTTGTTTTGTTTTGTTTATTTTGTTTTAAAGGCAAAGAAAAGCAAGTCGATAGAAACCAGCTGCTGGTGAAGACATGGAGAATTTGGATCTCAGACGCACTGTTGGTAGACATGTCAAGAAGTCTCGGCCATTCCAGAGGTCCCAGGAGAAAGTCAAAGGAGAATTACCACATAATTAAGCCATTCCATTTCTGGGCATATATCCAAAAGAGTTGGAAACAAGATCTCAGATATATTTGCATACCCAGCCCAGGTCATCGAAGCATTATTCACAACAGCCAGGGATTGTGGAGGAGAAGCCACCAAAACGTCTACCAGGAGATGAATGGATAAAGAATATGGAATCCAATGGGAGATTATTTCTCCACAGCCCAGGAAATCCTGCCAGATGTGAGTACACAGATGAACCTTCGGAACGCATCAAAAAAGCCAAGTAAGTCACAAAATGATCAATAAAAGGTATTCTACTTGATAGCTATTTCAAGAACAAAA
Source organism: Apodemus sylvaticus (assembly GCF_947179515.1). Taxonomy (NCBI): domain Eukaryota; kingdom Metazoa; phylum Chordata; class Mammalia; order Rodentia; family Muridae; genus Apodemus; species Apodemus sylvaticus. The sequence goes on from NC_067485.1 coordinate 63,142,401, forward strand.
CTCTCAAAAGTTTGAATGGTGGTTGCTAGGAGCTGTGGGTAGAAAGGGAAGGGAAACTTCCAATGGGCAGAGATCTTCAGTTTTATAAGATGAAAAGGTTCTAGGCATTTGTTATATCAGTTATACACATTCATGTGTGTATGTAGCATATGGAAGAAGGAAAGAGAAGAGGGAGGGGGAGAGAGGGAGAGGGGAAGGGGAGAGGGGGAGGGGAAGAGAAAGAGAGGGAGGGGAAGGAGGAGGGGGAGAGAAGGAGGGAGAGAGGGGAAGAGAGAGGGGGAAAGGGAGGGAGGAGAGGGGAAGGGGAGAGTGGGGAGAGGGGGAGGGGGAGATAAGGAAAGGGAGAGGGGGAGGAGAGAGGGGGAAAGGGAGGGAGGAGGGGAGGGGAGTGGGAGAGAAGGAGAGGGAGAGGGGGGAAGGGGAGAGGAAGAGGGGGAGAGAGGGAGGGAGGAGAGGGGAAGGGGGAGAGTAGGGAGGGGAGAGGGGGAGGGGAGAGGAAGAGGGGGAGGGGAGAGGAAGAGGGGGAGAGAGGGAAAGAGATAGAGGGAAGGAGAGAGGGAGAGGGAGGAAGGAGAGGGGAAGGGAGAGGGGGAGAGGGAGAGGAAAGGGAGGGAGAAGAGGGGAAGGGGGAGAGTGGGGAGGGGAGAGGGGGAGGGGGAGAAAAGGAGAGGGAGAGGAGGGAGAGGGAGAGGGGAAGAGAGGGAGGGAGAGAGGGAAAGAGAGAGAGGGAGGGAGAGGGAGGGAGAGAGGGAGGGAGAAGGAAAGAAAAAGAGAGAGACCATTCTACACCAGTGACCCTTTTAGTGTCTGTAACACGTTACAAGCTGCTTTCACGGCCTCTTTCAACATTTTTCTCTTTACTTGCATTTTCCCCTCTTAATAATGGGGCTAAAGTGTTCTCTTACCAGCCTCTCATACATTCACTGATTTATGACGAGAAGAAAAAAGCCCTGCACTGCCTTGTCTTCCTGTTCACTGTTTAGTCCCTGCTTCATATTGGGTTTTGCACCCCTCAGCTTGAAGTCACTTAAATATGTAATTAAAGGGCTTTTTAAAAATCTGTCATCCAGATTATTTATGAAGATGTTAAACAAAACTGAGTTTGACCTTCAACCCTATGGGGTCCGCTAATCTAAACTAAGATCGCCCAGCGCGCCCACTGCCTCATGCTAGGCACTGTTTATGGCCCTATCTGAGATCTGTTTCATGGTATCAGTGACCAAAGGCACTCGTTTCCGTGTCTCTAATGCATATGCCACCAAACGCTTGCGGAAATGTCCAGATGTCTTATATCTTTTGTCCATTCATTTGATAATTGTATGGAAAAATTTGATCTCACATCCTCTCAGCGACCACCTACAAGGAGGCAGAGAGCACGGCAAGTCCATTAGAACCAGTTTGTTCTTGAGCGTTAGATAATAAGTCGGGAAATAAACAGAAGAAATGAGCAATAAAGACAGATTCCTTGCGGAGATAAGCAGCTTTCCAGCTTGGAGAAACAACATAGAGAGAAGGAAAGGAGAGGGATGGGGGATAGAAGGAGAGATAATGGCTCGAGGTTCACAGACACAATCAGAATCCCAGACGCAAAGCCAGGACGTGGGGCGCTGTTTGGACACCGGAAGAGCAGAGGTGGAGTCAGAGCTCCAGCTTTACAAGAAACGCGGAATGTTAAAGCTTTGAACAACATCCCTTTAATGATAAGGAAAAAGTGACAGAGAAGAAAAAGCATTTGGATTTCGCCTCTTCAGCAAACCAAATGGAGTCTTTGATGAAACAGGGAAACTTAAAAGTGAAAGAAGTAGGAACTAGGTGTAGCCAGGGGTGGCACACACCATTAAGCCCAGCACGAGGCGCAGGCGCAGGCGGTCCTCTTACTAGCCTCGGCTATATTGCCTTCCAGCACAGCCAGGGCTACACAGAAAAACCAAAAGAAAAAGAAACTGTGATGGAGCACCGGCGTTATCCCAGCCCTCGGGAGGCTGAGGCAGGACCAAGAATTTGAGGACAGACTGGCATACAAGGTGAGACTCTGTCTTCAGAAGAAGGAAGAAGACAAAAGGAGGGGAAGAGGGAGAAAGGGAAAGGGGACAGAGGAGGGGAAGGGGAAGGAAGAGGGGTGGAGACAAGGAGAGGAAGCAGCAATTTGCAAAACAAAACTTCAGTGTTGAGGTCTTAAACACAGGTGAAGTATGAGAGGTATCTTTTTACATTGCAAATGATTTCCCCTTTTCTGGGTCCCCACCCTCCCCCCCCCCGCCCCCGCAAATCCCATAAGCCCTCTTCCATCCCCCTATTCTTCCATCCACCCCTTCCCACTTCCCTGTTCTGGAATTCCCCTATACTCTTGCACTGAGTCTTTCCAGAACCAGGGGTCACTCCTCCATTCTTTTTGGACATCATTTAATTTGGGGATTATGTCCTGGGTATTCAAAATTTCTAGGCTAATATCCACTTATCAGTGAGTGCATACCATGATTGATCTTTTGAGACTGGGTTACCTCACTTAGTATGATGTTCTCCAGCTCCATCCATTTGTCTAAGAATTTCATGAATTCATTGTTTCTAATGGCTGAATAGTACTCCATTGTGTAAATATACCACATTTTTCGTATCCATTCCTCCGTTGAAGGACACCTAGGTTCTTTCCAGCTTCTGGGTACTACAAATAGGGCTGCTATGAACATAGTGGAGCATGTGTCCTTATTGCATGCTGAAGAATCCTCTGGATATATGCCCAGTAGTGGTATAGTAGGGTTCTCAGGAAGTGACATGCCCAGTTTTCTGAGGAACCGCCAGACTGATTTCCAAAGTGGTTGCATCATCTTGCAATCCCACCAGCAGTGGAGGAGTGTTCCTCTTTCTCCACATCCTCGCCAACACCTGCTGTCTCCTGAGTTTTTGACCTTAGCCATTCTGACTGGTGTGAGGTGAAATCTCAGGGTTGTTTTGATTTGCATTTTCCTAATGATTAATGATGTTGAACATTTCTGAAAAATAGATGTATTGTCATTAAAAACCATGCTCCTAGATGTGAAACATTGGGACTCTAAGGACAAACTGTCACTCATGATGATCAAAATGAGACAATGTGGAGAGTGGGTTACAAAGCTGCTCTCATTCCAGCTCCTCCGCTCAGCTTATATGTCGCCCTAACTGGATGACCTCTAAGGTCCTTGTCCAATGAGCTCACTCCTCAGCCCAGTGTCGTCAAGCGGAGGCCCCTCCTTACAGCCTCATAAAGCCCCCACTGATGCCAAAAACACCGATTACCAGCACCGAAGTGCCTCAGAAGGACAATTGCTCTACAGGCTTTGGGCATTGTCATTCTCTCTGAAGCATCTCCTTTTGGCGAACTGGATCTTGCTGTGTAATACAGACTTCTCAAACTCATGATTCCCCTGTGTGCTGGAATCACCCGTGTGCACCAACATGTTGACTACCATGGACTTCTGGAATCTTTTTTCATTTTGTTTTTAATTTGGCCAGAGAGATGCTGGCCTCCCAAGTTCTCTGCCCCTAGTACTGCAATTTCTATAATTCACTCTTTAATTCCTAAGAGCGGGAGCTGTGTATAGCTACGCTTAGAATATCTGGCATTTACTATGTTAGTCACTCATTCCATCGCTAAACACTGAGCAAGCACCAACTAAGTTTTAAATAGCAAGTATGCAAAATTAAGAAGAAATAATTAATTGGTAAGAGATTCTGGGGATCGATTGATCAAAAGATCAATGAGGCAAAGTCTTTTCCACCAGAGAACTCAGACTCCAACTAATCATATACGACTGTCTTTTAATATCCTCTTTTGAGGCAGATATACAGATTACAATTCAATAGCTTCTTACAGGATTTGGCTATAACATTCTCTTTGCATCAAGATTTAATCAGATGTGATCACAATTTGCATGGGCCAATAAGTTTTGATATCACATATTTTTTTAAAGAGAATAGATTTCCAGGTTACACAATAAATATTTGTAGACAGATCAGGGTGCAAATTGCATGAACTGATAGAACTTAGCACATCAAGGTGAATTTCATATGGACTTTGAACATAAATTTTGCTTGCTTCTATCAAATGTGAAATTTGATCACTTCCATAATGAAGAAATTTATTTAACTATTTTCTTCTTTTTGTGTATTTTACAAATCTGTTCTGGAGGTATAAGATACCTCCAGATAATTATAGGATAATTCTGTTTAAGGTCTTTCACCCATGCTGGTGCTGAAGCTGCTACTGTGAGTTCAGGGGAGCATGGAATGTATGGCGGAATAACACTTAGCCTTAAAGGGAGGAAAACCTGTCCTTTGCGATGACACAAATGAGTCATGAATTGTAAATAAAGTAAATCAACTCCATAGGACAAATGTCATGTAATCTTAATTATATCTGAACTCTTTGAAAAGCCCCAATCATAAACCAGAGATTGGGATTGGGGACCCAGGACTTAATGCAATTTTAGTCGGAGGACACAAAATTTCAATTGGCTAGGGGGAATAAAGTCAACAGATTTACTGTGCAGTATAGTGACTATTGTTAATGACAGTATGCTGCAGATATGAAATTGGAGAGAGACAGAGAAAGAGAGACAGAGAGAGTGGGAGATATCTTTGATGTCCTAATCATGAAAACAATAACTTGGTGAAGTCCTACCAATGAGAAGTAGATTGATCAACATGTAGAAGAATGCAAATTAATCCATTCTTATCTCCCTATACAAAGTTCAAGTCCAAGTGGATCAATGACATCCACATAAAGCCAGATACACTGACTCTAATAGAAGAGAAAGTGGGGGAAAGTCTCAAACATATGGGCACAGGGGAAAATTTCCTGAACAGAACACCAATGGCTTATGCCCTAAGATCAAGAATAGACAAATGGAACCTCATAAAGTTGCAAAGCTTCTGTAAAGCAAAGGACACTGTCAATAGGACAAAATGGCAACCAACAGATTGGGAAAAGATCTTTACTAATCTCATATCCAATATAGGCTAATATCCAATATACACAAAGAACTTATGAAGTTAGACTCCAGAGAACCAAATAACCCTATTAAAAAATGGGAAACAGAGCTAAACAGAGAATTCTCAACTGAGGAAACTCAAAGGGCTGAGAAACACCTAAAGAAATGTTTAACATCCTTAGTCATCAGGGAAATGCAAATCAAAACAACCCTGAGATTCTACCTCACACTAGTCAGAATGGCTAAGATTAAAAACTCAGGTGACAGCATGTGCTAGCAAGGATGTGGAGAAAGAGGAACACTCCTCCATTGCTGGTGGGATTGCAAGCTGATTACAATCACTCTGGAAATCAGTCTGGTGGTACCTCAGAAAATTGGACCTAAGGACCCAGCTGTACCACTCCTGGGCATATACCCAAAAGATGCTCCAACATGTAATAAGGGCACATGCTCCACTATGTTCATATCAGCAACATTTATAATAGCCAGAAGCTGGAAAGAACCCATGTCCCTCAACAAAGAAATGGATACAGAAAATGTGGTATATTTACACAATGGAATACTACTCAGCTATTAAAAACAATGACTTCATGAAATTCGCAGGCAAACGGATGGAACTTGAAAATATCATCCTGAGTGAGGTGACTCAGTCACAAAGGAACAGACATGGTATGCACTCACTGATAAGTGAATATTAGCCCCAAAGTTCAGAATACCCAAGATTCAATTTACAGACCACATGAAGCCTAAGAAGAAGGAAGATCAAAATGTGGATGCTTCAGTGCTTTTTAGAAGGGTGAACAAAATACTTACAGGAGAAAATATGGAGACAAAGTCCAAAGTCTTGGAGACAAATATCCAAGACTGAAGGAAAGGCCATCCAGAGACTGCCCCACTTGGGGATCCATCCCATCTGCAGCCACCAAACCTGGACGTTATTGTGGATGCTGGGAAGTGCTTTCTGATATGGCTGTCTCCTGAGAGGCCCTGCCAGAGCCTGACAAATACAGCTGTGGATGCTCACAGCCAACCATTGGACTGAGCGCAGGAGTCCCCAGTGGAGGAGTTGGAGAAAGGACTGAAGGAGCTGAGGGGTTTGCAGCCCCATGGAGGGAGCAACATTGCTCACAGACCAGCCCTCCCACAACCCCCACCACACCCCCGCCCAGGTTCCGGGGACTGGACCACCAACCAAAGAACACACATGGAGGGACCACACATGGTGCTGGCTGCACATGAGGCAGAGGATGGCCTTGTTGGACATCTGTGTGAGGAGAGGCCCTTGGGCCTGAGGGAGTTCAATACCCCAGTGTAGGAGAATGCCAGAATGGGAGGACGGGACAGGGTGGGAGGGTGGGGGAGCACCCTCATAGAGGCAGGGGGAGGGGGATGGGATACAGGGTTTCCGAAGGGGAGGCCTGGAAAGGGGAAAACATTTGAAATGTAAATAAAGAAAATATCCAATAAAATAAAATAAAGAGAAGTAGCTTGAGTTAGTCATCCCACATGTGGTCATATATCACCATGTCATACCACAAATGTTCACAACTTTCATTCATCAAATTTTTAATAACGGTATGGGGCTAGTGGATGAGAGCTAATTCTATTCCCTGCCAACTGGCGACAACTAGTTTTGGTAGTTTTAGGAATTTGGGCAAGATAGTTAACATCTTGAGTTTTGGCTTTCTTATTCATAGAAACCAAAATGAAGCAAAGCAAAGCAAAACAAAACAAAACAAACTAGGGTTGAAAAATTGTAATTTTCAAGGTGTTTCCCAAGGAGTGCCCACAGGACAAGAGGAAGGCCATCTTGAGCAACTGGGCTCTTGAGTACCCACTGCTCCAGTAGGCACAACAATCCTGTTTCCACTGTGTGTTTTATTCTCACTTATACTTCTTTTATAGTGATTTTAAAAAATATATCGTTGGTAGTTTGAGATGTCTCCATATGTAGTTCAGGTTGGTCTCAAATTCGCAACCTTCCTAAGGGCAGAATTACAGAATTACGGGCATGCTCCACCATGCCTACCTTAAAAGTGTGATGTCTAAAGCCAAAAATATTTGCTCTCTCAGGTCCATTTTAGTCCTACCACTGTGAGATCTGTGAGCCTAAGGCCAAATATCTGTGCTGTTTTGTGAATTTTCTGTATTAATAAAGTCCTACTCCAATGGAAAGGAGAGCAGAGGGGCCTATCTCAGATAATAGGCATCTTTCTTCAGAAGTGTGTGTCCACGAGTCACATGTTGGGAACCTATGATACTGGATTTAAAGCATGTTTTAATTCGGGAAGTAATTCAGTCAGGACAGTTCAGCCGTCATGCATAAAACTTACAAGCTTATGAGAACTCTCTAAGCCTTGTTTGTCCCGCCCACCTTTCTGCCGTGTGAAACCACACAAGGTGTCCCATAGTGAACAAATGCTGAGACCACCAGAAGTTTGTGGATCTTCTATCCCTTAGAATATAAGCAATGTATTTCTAGTATTACAGATTACTAACTTGTAGTAATATGTTATAACATCAGAAACTAAGACAACAGGGCAAGTTGGAAAGACCCAGAAACATGTCAGGGCAATCTAGTCTCTCTGGAGAACTGGACCTCTAGTCAAGATGTAGAGGACCATCTTGTCCCAGTGGAATTCCTAGTGTTCAGCTGCTCTTGAAAATGGGCTCCAAGTAGACTTCCATTTTCCCTCCTGGGATTCCTCCATGATCCGTGATAGAACTTTACAATTGCTTTCTTTGCCCTTGTACTTTATAAACATATAAACACAACTTCTCAGTGATGGAAAACCTGGCTATCCCAGTAGAAAGGGTCTTTATTGGCTGGCATTTTTCAAGTTTCAAGAATGTAATCCCTGAAAGCCAAGGCAGCAGAATCAGACAGCAGTTGGGCTGTTTCCCAACCTCTCTACAGATGTCTGAGGTGCCTGGCTCACTTGCATAGCTGGTTTCCACCTAAAGGCTGTGGTTTTCCTTACTGTTTTTTATCACAGGAAGTACCTGAGGTGTAAGGCTTTGAGTAACTAAGTATAAACTGGAATATATATCGTGTTTGAGTAAAGAAAAAGCTGTGTGTTACAATATCCTAAAGATACTGAGGGGCTCTGGTAATCCAGATAATGACAATACAAGGCATTGAGAACAATCCAGATGGAAATATCCGTCGGCCTAGGTGCCATAAAACGATATTTCCAGTTTCAAAGCCATGCATTTGAAAAGTAATTTGCAATGTTAATATTCTTCAAAACATTTCATAAGCTTGGGACATCTGGAAGGGAGTAAATGCAATATTGCTTACCAGGAAGAAACTGGTGTTATTACATAATCAGAAGTCAAATATCCAAAGGCCAACTAAAATTCTCAGAGTTTTGCTGTTTGTATCCAGTCTCCTTTCAGTGCTCAAAGGCCACACTGGCATTTATAGCCTTTCTTTCCCCCTCCCCACCATCACAAAGCTTCAGCCTTGATTTTGGTGACTTTAGGCTGGGGGGGATGGGACATTTGTTAAATCTGTTTATACATTGGGAAAACACCACCAGGGCCACTCCTCCCTCACTGTGATTGGCATCCACACTGTGGGTGAAGGGCTTGCTCTGCCTTCACAGTCAGGTCCTCTAAGGATGGGGGGGGGGGGGGAGTGGAAGAGAGAAGATGAATGGGATATAAAGCCCATCTTGCTATGTCAGATCTCAATGGAAATGGACAGAAAAGAGAATCAGTGTGGTGGTTTGAATAAGAATGGCTTCCATAGTCTTGCCTAAATGTTTGGTCATTAGAGAGTGAAGCTAATTGGCAGGGATTATGAGGTGTGGCCATGTTAGAGGAGGTGTGGCCTTGTTGGAGGCAGTGTGTCACCAGGTTGGGCTTTGGAATTTCAGAAGCTCAAACTAAGCCCAATGAATTTCTGCCTTCTTGCTGTCTTTGGGTCTGGACGTAGAACTCTCAACATCTCCAGCACTATGTCTGCACATGTGCTGCCATCCTCCTAGCAGTGATGATAATGGACCAAACCTCTGAAACTGTAAACCAGCCCCATTTAAATGCCTTGCTTTATAAGAGTTGTCATGGTAGCTGGGTAGTGGTGGCGCATGCCTTTAATCCCAGTACTTGGAAGGCAGAGGCAGGTGGATTTCTGAGTTCAAGGCCAATCTGGTCTACAGAGTGAGTTCCAGGATAGCCAGGGCTACACAGAGAAACCCTGCCTCACCCCCCCCCCCCCAAAAAGTGTTGTCATGGTCGTGGTGTCTTTTCACAGAGAATAGAACACTAAGACAACCAGGGCCCTTTTGTTGCAGCAAGGCCCTTCATGTTAAATTAGTTTTCTCTCCCTCATGCACCTGTCACTTCCATTAAAGTCAACTCAGTCCCAAACAGGAAAGGACCAGCAGGTTCCAGAAGTGTTGCAGGACATCTGATCACACTGTGAACCCTAAGATGGCGTACTGGAAAAACCTGTCTCTGGTTGTGGTGTGGCTCAGCCCTGGCACACACCTTTAATCCAAGAGTGTTGCAGGACATTTGATCACACTATGAGAGTATATATTGGAAAAACTTGTTTCTAGTTGTGGTGTGTCTCAGCCTAGTACATACCTTTAATCCAAGAGCAGTCTGTTTATCGGAAACAAGATTAAATAAAGTCAACCATAGGTCAAGAGGCAGCGCAAGCAGCCAGCTGGCAGGGAGTAAGCACAGGACAAAAACCAAAGAGAGGGAGAGGAAGCCAGGAGGGCGGATAGACACGTGGAAGTAGAAAGGTGGGACGTCATTTGCAAGGGTTTTCAAGAGAGTGTGGAGAAGGGGAGCAGGCTCTTCTGGGATGTCGGTTGAGGAGGAAGGTCACCTGGGTCTGCGTCTGCCTCTCTGAGCTGGCAGGCTCTCACCCCAGCATCTGGCTCCTGAGTCTTTATTGGTAAAAGCAAATGTTTTGGATTTTGCTTTTAAAAAACACAGAAAGTGGAAAGTGACTGAAGAAGACACCTAATGTCAACCTCTGTCCTCCATGTTCCTCACCAGGCAACTGCACACATGCACTTACACACACACACACACACACACACACACACACACTGCACACATACCCTACACACATAGAAACACAGACATATATGTGCACACACCAAGGCTCAGTGGTGAAGCTTCTAAACTTTTATCTATTGATATAAAATTAAGTCAATGCTAATAATTTTTGCAAGTAATGAGATTTAGACTGTAGTAGAGACAGATGACAAAAACAGGAATTTTTACCTTAAAAGGACAAAAATTTACATGAGGCTAAACAGGAAAAGTATAGCCCTAAAGTTCCCAGTATGAATGTTATCCATTTTATTTTCAATGGAAACATTTATGGAAGAAGGCCAAAGACTGTGAAAGCCAATGAGACAGGTCAGCGGCAGGCACTTGCTAAGTTTGACAACTTGAGTTCCAAGTTGCTGGGCCCCTCAAACTGGAAGGAAGCAGCAGAGACTCCAGCAAGTTGTCCTCTGACCTCAACATGTGCTAGTGCATGCACACACCCATATGCATGCACATGGCCAAAAATCAACAAGTAGATAGATATCACTAGATCTTTATAGTTTTGTTTTGTTTTGCCTTGGGTTTTTGTTTGTTTTCCAAGACAGGGTTTCTCCGTGTATAGACCTTGCTGGCCTGGAATCACTTTGTAGACCAGACTGTCTTCCAGCTCAGAGATTTGCCTGCCTCTGCCTCCCAAGTGCTGAGTGCTGGGATTAAAGGCAAGTGCCACTACACCCATTGGAAAACTTTATTTTTTTTTAAATTGGTCAAAGTGGTAAAGATAAATTTTGTCTTGTGTTAAGAGATGTGAATTTAAACTCTAGGGCCAAGTTTAAAAGATGAGAGAAAAACTCATCTTTCCTGAAATAACATTTCTTAGAATACTTACTGCATCTGTTATTGCATATTTATTTATACTGTTAAATTTTATTATACTGTTAAAACACCATAACCCCATCAGCCTATCACACAGTCTTGCCCATTCCAATTCCAACCTAATAAGCCTGCCCTTCTGTCACCTTTGGTCAGAAAACTGACACAGCCCTTAAACTGCTCTCCTGGTCTGTTCCCCACCTTGCATACAGGAGAGCTCTAGTATGCTCTCCTAAGAAGAGAAAGACAATGTCACTGTGCCTTCAGGGCCCTTAAGACCTGCACTTACCTCTCCTATCCAGCTAATGCCATACAAACTCTCTGCTTTCTCCACAGCCTTAACTGGTCTCTTCTTACTGTAAATGTGTTATCTGCAGCATCTGTTAGGGATAGCATCTGCAGATCCCTCCCCAGGGCCTGACTCCTCCAAGGACCCAGATCAAAGATGAGTGTCTTTGTTTGATGCCTTGTTTTGGTGTTGAGAATGGAACTCAAGCCCCTGAGTCTGCTAGGCACTGATCAGTATCCCTAATCCTCAGACTTTTCAGACAGCCTTACTAAGTAGCCCACACTGGTCTAGAACCTGCAATCCTCCTGCCTCAACCTCCTGAGTTTGGCATATATATATATATATTACCATAACTGGCTTCAGTGACTTTGTGACTGTCCTTCTTAGAATGGTCACATTGTTTATCAGTTTGATAATTAATTAGAATCTCTCTTCTTTATTTGATTAAAAGATTAATGAAGAGAGGTACCATGTCTCTTTGTGCCAGTTCAGAATAGCACCTGACACATAACTAGAACCAATTAACTATATAATGTGGGAAATAATTCAGGAAATCCATCAACCAGAAATATGAGTATATTTGTTGTGTGGACCAAAATATACACTTGCAAAATTATTATTGTGCCACAAATCCAATTGTTTTAGTATTTAAAAGAAAAACACAGTGAGTCTCACTTATTCAAGAGAATGTTTTACTATGTTCATTTTCCAATATCCTTGAATATTAAATAACCAGGCAACTTCTGTCAATCTCAAATGGCTATGACATCCTTTCTACACTCTAAAATTAAAAGTCACTAGCCATCCTTTTGCAAGTTGGAAGTGGTTCCAAAATGTAGTTTTGATTGAGTTTTACAGCTTTTAAAAAAATAAATAATCGTGAAAAAAAAATCCCTGCAAATGGAAAGTGTTTCTGGTGCTAACTAGAGTAGGAAACAGCAAAGACAGAAGAAAACCAGTAGCCTTGGTCTGAGGTGCCTGGGAGACTTCATTATTTATGTGTTCCAACAAACATTTCCTTGTGAGCCAGGTGGTGGTGGTTTACCCCTTTAACCCCAGCACTCAGTGGACAGAGGCAGGCAGATCTCTGAGTTCGAGGCTAGCTTGATCTACAGAATGAGTTCAGGATAGCCAGGGCTACACACAGAGAAACCCTGTCTCCAAAGAATCCAAAACAAAACAACAGCAATGAAAAAGAAACAAAGAAAAACAAAGAGAAACAAAGAGAAACAAAGAAACTGGCTTTGTAAATTTTCTCCTTTGCCTGGACCTTGGGCAGATTTAAATATGATTAAAGCTTTGGATAATTAACTTTTTTGGTCAGAATGTTTGATTCTAAGTTTGTAATCCTTGGTGCATTTAGGGGAACAAAGTTGTATAAAGTCTGAAGACAAATATTCCATTGCAACATCTAACAGAAACAGAATTGAAGCCTTGATTTTCAGTAAATCTTTTTTCAACACTCTACCCTGCGCCACCCGCTGAGCGCCACCCGCTGAGCGCCCCACACGCAGTGTCCTGCACTGCCACCAGTCAGACCTCAGCAGTAAGATGCTTTGCTGATGTTAGAACTCTTATCCTGGACCTTGCTGATGATTTAGGGCATGTTGTGTTTCTTGCTTACAGCTTGAGCACATCAACTGAAAATGGTACCTGTCATATAGTAAGTGCTTAATGTTCATTGATGGATGAAATGTATACGCAAGTTTAACTTCAAAAGCACGGTTAATATACAAACTATAAATCTCTCATTCAAAAAATTAATTCTTTAATTTTAATGACTGTGTTAAGTGTACCGGTGGGGTCTCCGGATTTGGAGACAGCTAAGGCTCGTTTTACTTGTGAAAGGAGAAAATCTCATCATGTTTAATGTCTAAAAGGGCTGCTAACCTGTCGTTTTTAATATTTGCTTTATGCCTTTGAATTCAAGCTTACAGGTGTTGGTTGTTTTGTTTGTTTTTGTTTTTTCCCTTTCTGGTTCCCTTTCCTTTTTTTTTTTATTAGATATATTCTTTATTTACATTTCAAATGTTGTCCCCTTTCCTGGTTCCACCCCCTGAAAATTCCCTAACCTATCCCCTCCTCCCCCTGCTCACCAACCTACCCACTCCTGCTTCCCTGTCCTGTCATTCCCCTATCCTGGGGCATTGAGCCTTCTCAGGACCAAGGGCCTCTCCTCCCTTTGATGTCCAACAAGGCCATTCTCTGCTGCATATGCAGCTGGAGCCATGGGTCCCTCCATGTGTGGTTGGTTGGTGGTTTAGTCCCTGGGAGTTCTGGGGGTACTGGTTTGTTCAAAGTGTTCCTCCTATGGCGCTGCAAACCTCTTCAACTTCTTGGGTCCTTTCTCTAGCTCCTCCATTGGGGACCCTGTGCTCAGTTCAATGATTGGCTGAGAGTGTGCCCCTCTGTATTTCTCGGGCACTACAGGGCCTCTCAGGAGACAGCTATATCAAGCTCCTGTCAGCAATCACTTGTTGGCAACCACAATAGTGTCTGGGTTTTCAAACTGTATATGGGCTGGATCCCTAGGAGGGGCAGTCTCTGGGTGGTCTTTCCCTCAGTCTCTGCTCCACATTTTGTCTCAGTATCTCCTCCTGTGGGTATTTTATTCCCCCTTCTAAGAAAGACCAGAGTACCTGTAATCCCAGCACTTGGGAGGCAGAGGCAGGCGGATTTCTGAGTTCGAGGCCAGCCTGGTCTACAGAGTGAGTTTCAGGATAGCCAGGACTACACAGAGAAACACTGTCTCGAAAAACAAAAAAAAAAAAGAAAAAGAAAGAAGAAGAAGAAGAAGAAGAAGAAGAAGAAGAAGAAGAAGGAGGAGGAGGAGGAGGAGGAGGAGGAGGAGGAGGAGGAGGAGGAGGAGGAGGAGGAGGAGGAGGAGGAGGAGGAGGAGGAGGAGGAGGACCAGAGTATCCCATACTTTGTTCTTCCTTCTTGAGCTTCATTTGGTCTGTGAATTGTATCTTGGGTTATCCAGGCTTCTGGGCTAATATCCACTTATCAGTGAGTGCATACCATTGTTGTTGTTTTTGATGTGCAGAAATTTAATACTAATGTTTAAAAAAAAGTCATTGCTCTCCATCTTAATTTCTTGAGATAAGGTCTCTCACTGAATCTGAACTTTGCTGTTTTGGTTAAGCTGATAGCCAGTGAGCTCCTGGATTTGCCAGTCTGTGTTTCCTGGTGCTAGGATTATAGGACATACTGAGCCATTGTAGCTTTCTGTGGTCAGGCACTGGGGATTTGAACTCAGATCCTCACACTTGCCTAGTCAGCGCTTTTACACACTGGACTATCTTCCCAGTCCCAGGGATATATATTTTACATTTTTGGTCACTAAAACTAAAATCCTAACCCAATCAATACTATCCCATAACCCTTCAAGGATGCAGACTGGATTATAGTCACTCTTTCTTTAGAAGTGAGCCACCTGGCACGAAGTACTTGTCCCACCAGGACAGGAAAGCCTGGAGGTGGCCAGGAAGCCATTCCAGAGGCTATGTGCCACATCGACCGGGAATGCCACTGAGAGGTAGATTTCAGTTGGCTTGTGTCAATATAACCAATAAAAATCAGCAGGGATATAAAGTTCTCTGGAAGAACACTTGCCTCACCTCAAGGTGGTCCTGGGTTCAAATCCACCTCCAATTCCACCTTCATGGCATCTCACACGCTGGCCTCAAAAAATAGGCCGCATCTGTCTCAGGCTTACCATGAACTAGGCCAGGGCTTCTTAACCTTTCCCCTTGTGACCCAGTTTTTAACTCAAGAAATTTTTATGAAACCTCTGGTACATAGAAATATAAAATAGTATACAAATCAAACATTTACTGGGAATTAAATAATCAATAACTATATTTTGGGGCCAGTGAGATGGCTCAGTATGTAAAGGCGTTTGCCACCAAGCCCAGTGACCTGAGTTTGATTCCTGGTAATTATGTTTTATCATATGCTGTAATTTATTTCAAATGTTCTTGTGTTAAGACAGTTTTTCTCCATGGGGTAGGCTCCAGGGAGTCTATGACGGTGACTCTAGCTGAGACTGCTAGCTATTGGGGGATATGAGACTGAAGGGGCCACCTCCTGTAGCCAGACAGGACCCTCAGTGGAGAGATAAGGGCACCAAACCCCCCACAAATCCTTCCACCCTAAATTTGTTCAGCCTAAAGATGTGCAGAGACAAAGATGGAGCAGGGATTGAGGGAAAGGCCAACCCATGACTGGCCCAGTTCGAGACCCATCCCACGGGCAGGAACCAATCCCTGACACTATTAATAATACTCTGTGATGCTTGCAGACTGGAGCCTAGCATAACTGTCCTCTGAGACGTTCCAACTAGCAACCGATGGAAACATACAGAGAACCACAGCCAAACATTAAACGGAGCTCAGGGAGTCTTATGGAAGAGTTGGGGGAAGGATTGAGGGACCCAGAGGGGATAGGAACTCCACAAAAAGACCGACAGAACCAACCAGAGACTGAAAGCTCCCAGAGACTGAACCACCAACCAAAGAACATACATGGACTGAGCACTACCCTGCCACACATTTGAAGCCCAAGTGCAGCTGGGTCTTCATGTGGGTCCCCCCAAAACCGGAGCTGGGGCTGTCCCTGACTCTGCTGCCAGCCAGTGGGACCTGTTCCCCTCACTGGGCTGTCTTGCCTGGCTTCAGTGACAGTATGTACCTAGTCCTGCAGTGACTCGAGGTGCCAGAGTGGGTTGGTACCCACGGCAGGGGTGGCTCCCCCTTCTCAGAGGAAAAGGGAAAGGGGAGGATTGGGGTGAGGGGACTTGCGGTCGAGATATAAAGAGAATAAATAAATAAATAAATAAATAAATAAATAAATAAATAAATGGAAGAAATTGAAAACAAGAATAAAAAAGAGAAAAGTTTTTCTCTCGTGATTCTTTCCATTTATTATAGTAATAGTAATTTTTTTTTTATTTCAGTGCAAGTGTTGAACCCTGGACCTCAAGCATACTACGTAAGTCCTCTACCACTGAATTGCATCTCAGCCCAATAATTACAGCTTAATATGGGCGTAATGTCACTTTTCATTATATTATGTAACTTGATTTTGCACCTATTTTATTTTCAATGATTAATAATGAACTAGAGAACACTTCTGTGCATGACATTTTCTGCTTCTGCTGAAATGTAATTGTTGAATACATGCCCTTGGGACATAAAACAGAACTCTTGCTACATGTTACCTCTTTGTGTGTGTGTGCGTGTGTGTGTGTGCGTGTGTGTGTGTGTGTGTGTGTGTGTGTGTTTAAAGATTTATTTATTGTTATATATAAGTACACTGTAGCTGTCTTCAGACACCCCCAGAAGAGGGTATTCGATCCCATTACAGATGGTTGTGAGCCACCACGTGGTTGCTTGGATTTGAACTCAGGACCTTCAGAAGAACAATCAGTGCTCTTAACCGCTGAGCCATCACACCAGCCCCTCTTTGTGTGTTTTTTAAGGCCATCCTGCCATTACAATTCACACGCATCATAACTTTTTATAATGTGCATTAATGTTTAAAACAATGCTCCGTTTCTCTTATCTCAAACGTTCATTTGTGAGCATTATTGTTATGTGCAAAAGTAGACTTCTTTATTATACTTACTGCCTGACCTTTTCTGCATGTGCATGTGTGTGGTGTGCATGCATATGTGTATGTGTGTTCAGAAGGTGTTTGGGTAGATGTGCAGGTGCAAGAGCGCACATGTATGTGCATACATAAGTGTGGAAACCTGAAGTGGACATCGAACGGGTGCCTTCCTTGTTCGCTCCCCTTGTGGGTACGACAAGGTCTCTCACTGAACCAGGAGCTACTCTGGCAGTCAGTCTGCTCCAGGCTGTCCAGTCTCCCTCAGGCTTCTACACAGACGCTGGGGATTGGGACTCTAGCCCTCCCCTTTGATCTTCTCAGCCTTCTGCCTGTCTCTTTAGGTTGATTAACCATTTTCAATCATTTATCATTTCAGGTTTTTTTTTTACACCAAATATGGTAGATGACATGGGAAGGGTTTTTGTGTATTTGGCAGTTACGACCTGCTAAGAAGAACTACACACACAGGAAGGATTCATTAGGCATTTCCAGGTGCGGCATTGTTAGCCATCTGGAAGTTTACGGCGCAGTGACACGGAGTCTGGGATTTGAAAAGAGTGTCGGCTGGAAGGTTGGCAGGAAATCACGCAGTTCGTGAGGCCTTTCCACAATTCCAAGAGCCCCGCTGAAGAGGCTACTTCATTGAAGGGGTTTAGAAGTCATAACGAAATCAAGAGTGTGGATTCAAAACGGAGTTTTAAGAGGCAACGTGAAAGAACAACCCAGCTGCATTTCCCATGACTATCCATTCACCTTTAAAGACAGACTGCAGTTCTCCGGGGTACCATAATGCGAGCAGCAACCGCGGTGGAGGTAAACTCTGATTGGCAGCAACGACCGAAGGAAAACATAAATCAAGGGCTGGGCGAGGTACTGGTGAAGGGTGCAAAAAAAGAACTGGTCCCGGGAAGGCCAAAGGTAGATTAGGATTTGTTTAAGAAATCTGGGCCCTTCCTTTAAATTATCCCATCCCCAGCTGTTGCAGCATCAGAAACATACATTTGGGAACTCTGAGGGATTTAACAAGACACGGCATGATTGTGCTTTTCACGGTTAAGCATACCTCCCTCCCACTTGTCACATGGAACAATAAGATGTGAAGGAAGACTCCTTCCCAAGGCGTTGTTTCATACTCTACTGTGAGAAGAATTGCTTGTTAGCTTGACTCCTGTATGGAAGCTGACTTGAACTCCTTAGGAATACACAGGCCAGTATACTGAATACTCTGTGTCTATTGAGATGCCTATGTTCTTATCGTCGTTGTTAGTGGTGGTGGTGTGTGTGTGTGCTAGTCTGAGATTATTTCTTGGGTGTAGTTAATCTTTTCAGGTTGAGGATTTCCTTCTAGTACCTTCTGTAGGACTGAATTTGTACATAAATGTTGCTTATATGTAAGCTTAGTTTTTTTTCAAAGTCTACTTTTAAAGATGGTTCTTAAAGGCTTTAACCTTCCTTACAACCCACCACCCACTAGAGGGAGTAGGAAAGAAAGGATGGGGGTTTTGTGGACCTGTTTAGAAAGGTTCTTTAGAGCAACTCCTGTCTGTGTTGTCTGGAAATCAGCAGTTCAGTTCACAGGTCAGCAGGCAGCGGGCAGCTTGATCTACTCGAAAACACTTCACGGATACACCAGCAGTCTAGTTTGGTAAAGTTGGGACAGCAAACATGAATCAGCAGTGGTGGCATGACCTAGCGGAGACAGCCAGGCCTCAGCCTCCAGCTCAGGTCAGCAGGAGGGACCAACAGGAACCCCAGGAGAAGTTCTTGACTGGGCCTCTCTCAGGGAAGCAAAGATCAGCGAAGACATGAGACCCACAACCATTTCGCAGCTAGCTGTACCAGCAAGCCAAGCTCTGTCTCCGTCACTCCGTGGAGTTGTATTTGTACCCTCCAACATCACGTGTCCTCCTTGTGTCTTGCCTCAGCACAAGCATCCAATCAGCCAGAGTCCTTGGAAGGGGCAACAAACTGCAGCACATGACCACAAGTTTTTTGGTGCATTTCTCTGTATGACGTCCCAACAAATGCAGCTCAACTATGCAATGAAAGGCAGACCAATGTATGTTGGTCTTGCTTTAGCAGAACATCCTTTCTCCTGTGTGTGTAAAATGTTCTTCACAAGTCTGCTTTAGCCTTTCACACCTGTGTCTGCTTCAGCTAAATGTTCCTTCACGTGTTTGCCCCAGCAAAACACCATCCAACCCACTTCCCAAAGAACCCTTCAGTTTTCTCTTCATTTCAATTTGGCTTTATCATGGAGGATTATCATATTTTATGTTCTCCATCTACGGTGATTGAAAGTTTTCCTGAAAGTTGAGGCCTGCCTGACCCTGCTAGGTTGTGCCACCCACAGCTGCTGCTATCCCAACACTAACTAAACTGCTGGTGTATCTGGGAAGTGAGTGCGAGTGGATCCAGCTACTGGCCTGTGAATGGAACTGCTGATTTCCTGACAACCGTGATGGGATTTGCTCCAAAGAACCTTTCTAAACATGTCCACTTCCCCAGTATCCTTTCTTTTCAACTACCTCTGGTGGGTGGTGGGTTACAAGGGAGGTTAAAGCAGTTAAGAACCATCATTAAAAGTTGGCTTTGAAAAAAATCAGAGCTACAATCTGATTTTTGTCTTTGTTGGATATATATTTTGTTGGTTGGTTTCTGTTTCTTTTTTGAATGTTAGGAGAGTGTGTTGGCTGTATGTTGCCTGATAGAAAATTTTCTGTGGACTTGTTTGTCTGGCCTGTTCAGCTGGTGTGGACTCAGGGAATGCCTGCTGGTCTTAAGCCTGGGATAAAGGATGAATTAGGGTAAGAAAGTTGAAGGTGTTCTTTCTGATCTGTTGGGGGTGGGATCAGATATAAGAGAGACCACAGCAAGTGTTCAGCCATAGAGCTGGAGATAAGACTTGGTGAAGATCTGCAGTTAACTTGTTTCTCTGGCACTAGTGGCCTTTGGGTTAGCAGGGGGTGACTGCTGGAGTTGAGGATCTGGGGTAGAGCAATGGGTGGGGGCAGGGAGGTTAGAAGGAGAAGCTCTGTGAGATTCACAGGAGATAGGAGCAGGGTGCAGGGAAGACCGCAGCAGGTATTCTGTGCAGAGCTGGGAGTGAGACTGGGGGATTGGGTCTGGAGGAACAGAGGAAGAAGTGAAGGTCTGTTTTGCAGCTCCCCTACCTGGTCCCTGGCAGGAAGTGGCCTGTGGGCTACCAGAGGAAGCCTGCTGGCATTAGGGGCTGGGGAAGTTATATAAAATTTTCCCCAATATGGTGAAACTCATTAATTGACTTCTTAAATGTAAATTCAGCTAATCAATATAAGTAGATAGACTAGAGATGGGGCCTGCTAAGTGGTTAGGAGCACTCTCTGCTCTTCCAGAAGTCCTGAGTTCAATTCCCAGCAACCACATAGTGGCTCACAATCATCTACAATGGGATCTGATGCCCTCTTCTGGCATGCAGGTATACATGCAAAGAGAGCAGTCACCTACATAAGATATATAAATAAATCTTTTTTTAAAAGCTAGGTAGATAGGTTCATAATTTAATGGGCTTCACAGCAGACAGCGGATACAGAGAGATGGCGTTTGTTTGGTGGAAGTGGGTGCCAGGAGACCAACTCTGAAGGGCGTATCTCGTTCCAGACCTTCCACCTTTACATCTTTCTCCCGCCTTCACGAGAAGGGTGGCTGTACTCTGCCACGTTTCTTCTCTGCCGTAGTGTTTTACCCTGAGACAATAGAGCTGGTCACGTGATTGCTGAACCCACTGAAGCTGTGAGACAAAGGGAATCTTGTTTTAAAGTCTCTCACAAGCATCTGTCACAACGACGACGAGAAGCCTAATGCCGTAGTGTTCTCCTTTCTGCTCTCTTACAAAGAAGAATACACTGACGTTCGGGATTCCTTGACTATTAGAATTTAGTAGAAAACCATCAAAGCTGGAAAAAGCCCACAATTCAACATCCTCCACTGTATTTAAAGATGATTCAGGCTTAAGACGGTCTCTTTTCCTCCTTTGCTAGGAACATGCTAACAGCATTATGACAATTGTAAATCATACTTTGGTAGTATATGATTCTGGCATCTACATTTTCAGATTCATTGGCATGACGCTGTTCACCATTACTCTTTTCATTCATTTGCTTATTTAGGTTTTTTTTATTGCTTGTTTTTTGTTTTGCTTTCTTTCAGAAAGCATCTCACACCGTCACTCAAGCTGCCTCAAATTCACAGCAACCCTCTTGTCTCGGTCTCCCAGGAAGTGGGATTATAGCTATGAGCCACTAAAAATGGCTGTTCTTGGTATTTGTTTAGCACTTCTGGCTTTCACAATAATGTTTTCCCTCTAATTTCCATCTTCATTTTTCAGAGTACATTGGTTTATCTATGTTGTGGGCATGTGTAGGTCGGTGTGTAGAAGGTTCTGGGACAACTCGCAGGAGTGGGTTCTGTCCTCCCGTCATGTGGGTTCCAGGATCCAACTTAACTTGCCAGGCTCCTTGGAAAGTGGCTTCACATTCGAGTCATCCACTAGTCTGTCTTTTTGAGACCCTGTCTCAAAGGCTCCAGAGGAGGCCCAATATTGACTTCTGGCTTCTATACACAGAGGTGAACTCACACACAACACACACACATATACATGCACATGTGTGCCGGAGAAAACTGGAGTTGATAACATTTTAACTGTAATTATGGTGGAAGTCAAGGCTTAGCATCCACAAGCACACACATGTGGAGAGAGTCTGCTGCCATCACCCCAAAGCCCCATTTCCAGTTAACAGTCATATGATCTGTTTAGCTGGTCCCTGAAGAATCCCACACAGGAGACTTGCCTTAATTTGACTTGATTCAGAGCTTATCTAGTATGAATGAATAGCATGTCCCCTTAAGGGTATTTATAGAAAATAATCCATGACAATTATTGAATGTCCTAGCTGCTTAGAGCGCCGATAACAGCTGGGAGCAAGTACAAACCAAACAATACATTTCAAAACAAAAAGTCCTAACAGAATTCAAAACGTACTGACATAGTCTTGAAAACTAGAGGTCCACACACATGCGAGAGTTGGTTAAACCCCAAATTCTTATGTCTGGATAACCAGGAGCTTCTGAATGCTGTGTGCTGGCTGTCTGAACACTGAAGACAGGTCTCAGAATAGATACAAAGCCACTTAGCAAAGCCTGGCCCACTCATCGGATCTATACACAGAAGGAAATCACAGGACAACCATTAGCCATGAACTAAGATAACCAAAAAGAAATGCTGCTGCACACACACACTGCAGACTTCAGAGAATTGATTCAGAAAACTCAGACCAAAAAAAATAAAATAAAATAAAAAGCAAGTATTGATTCTAACAACAAACAGAAACAGCAAAAATTGAGAAGTAAAATAGAAGCGAAATTTGATTCCCAGATTTACCACAGTGCAAGACATATAACATGCTATTTTCAACCAAAACTTAAGGGACATACTTACAAAGCAGGAAAATGGGGTCCATATAAAAGATCAAAACTGGGCAGTTTAGACTGAAGAGAGGGCTCAGCCATTGGGACACGGGTTTGATTCCCAGCACCCACGTGTCAGCTCACAACCCTCTGTAAATCCAGCTCCAGGGTCTTTGCTCCTACTGGTCTTTGTAGGCACCAGGCACACATGTGGTACACAGATAAACATTCAGCTGATACAACCTATAAGGAAATTCAAACCCTCAGAGGGTGACCCTAACAAAGATGTTTTTCTTACTGTTGTTGTCGAGACAGAGTCTTACTCGTGGCACTCCTCTGTCTCAGTCTCTCAGGTGGAGAGATTACAGGTGTGAGCCCATACATCTAGCTTAAACATGAGTGGGTGTGGTATGTATGTCTCCTAAACACACAGGTGCCGACATGCTCCCTGAGGACACGGGAGGACATCAAGTGTCCTGCACTATATTAATTCTAGTTTTAAGACAGGACCTACATCTCTTAGCTCTATTCTCTTGAGGCAGGAACTTTCCCTGAACCTGGAACAAGGCTGGCAGATGACACGCCTGCTGGTATCCGTGGGTCCGCTCCTCACAGTCCTGAGATTACAGGTGCATGGACACACCCGTAACCATGATTTGGTGGGGAGGATGTTTTAGGGTTCAAGTTTAACCTGATCCTCATACTTGTACAGCGAGCACTCTGACCCACTGAGCCATTCATTGCTCCAATCCCCACATTAGAGACTTTTAATAAATGCTTTTAAATATTCCCAAAGAGCTAGAGAATTCCCCCACCAAAAAATTAAAGAAAGTTGGAGAATGATTTGTCAACAGACAGATAATATCAAAAAAAGATAGAAACGGTAATGAAAGAAAGAAGGGGTATAAAACTCCAAAACCTTGAGTGAAAATTCGTTGCAGAGATTCAACAGAAAATCTGAACTGGCGGGACCATCTTGGGACAAAAAAATGGTTTCTGAAGATTTCAGATGTTCTACACTGAGGATCAGGGGGAAAAAAAAGAGAGAGCAAAGAAAAAAATATCTATAGGATACCACCATGCACAATGATATACATATAGTACAGCTTCAAGACAAGGGGGGAGAGAAAAAGGAAACAATACCTATTTTGCAAGGATTCTGCCTTCAAATTGTCTAGTTTATAAGAATATAAATGCATATGCTTTAGATATTATAGCTTCAATTGTAAATTTTGTTCTTTTTTTCCACACCTGCAATATGTAATATGTACGCTCTCATAATATTAGAACCAGCAGTGAGTGACCTGCGGTATTCATCCACACACATGACCTCAAAGTTAAGGACTGCAATGCCACCGGTCTCCTCACTTGCAGAGCTCTGATGTCCAGCAAATTAAGTAGATTAAGTGAACCTTTTTTTCCCCGTTGAGACGGGATCTTGCTATAAAGAGCAGGCTGCCCTAGAACTCATGACCTTTTTGCCTCTTCCTTATCGCTTGTGTACTGTGTGGAAGCATTGCTTGTCAACAAAAGCTGATGACCTAGTAAAAGGCAGGAAACAGAATGCAGGAGTTCTGGCAGAGTGAAAGGAACTCTGGGAGATAATCAGGCACAGAAGACTTGCCACCCAGACTCTAAGGAGATGGACGTATAAAACTGAGGAGAGGTAGCCAGCCACATGGCACAGATAGAATAAAATAAACAGGTTATATAAATTACAAGCTAGTCAGGGAATAAGCCCAAGCTTATGGCCTAGGCATTTACTCATAATGATTAGGTCTCAGAGTTGTTAGTGGGGAACTGGGGCACAGGTAGCACAGACTACCATTATACTTCTCTCTGAGTGCAAAGACTGTAAAGTTAATTTATGTTTGGCTTACGGTAAATCTGTTAGATTGTTATTGTAAGTCAAGGATCATTTGAACTGAAGAAATAATGGCCAACTTCCAAACTGTGTGAAAAACATCAATTGACACACAAGAAGATCAACAGCCTTAGAAAGGATAAACTCAAAGAGATCTGCACCTGACCACATCCTGACCAAAGAGCTGGAGGCACATCGATCCACAGCAGAGATCTATCAGGTACAAGGACTCCTCAGTAGGACTAACCACTGACTATGTAACAATTGACCGTAGAAGCCAGAAGGCTGTGGAATGATACATGCACACACGCATATGCACACATACCACGTGGACACATGTCCCTGCATATACCACGCATGCACACACCACATGGACATGCAAAACTGCACACATACAAACAAACACACACACACAAGCACACACACACACACCACATGGACACGTGCACCTGCACCTGCACAAACACACACAAACACACACACACCCCTTGTGGACACACACACAAGCACACAAGCAAACACACATACATACCACATGGACACATGCACCTGCACAAACATACACAAACACACACACAAACATACCACACAGACACATGCACCTGCATATACCACACACATACACTGCACGGACACACACACTTGCACACACACATACCATATGGACATACCCACCTGCATACACACACACACACACACCAGAAACAAAAACAAGCTGGTGAAGTGACATGCCACACAGTGGATTATTATTTGAACATAAAAAGAACAATATTGACAGATCATTCACTAGAGACCATACACTGACAGTCTTATTTACAGAAAAATGCCAGAAAGGGCGGACCCACAGCCTGAAAGGAGGTTAGTAGTTGCTCACAGAAGGAAGGCACATTGGAAAAGCTAGAGCTTGATAACTAAATGGTGCAGGATGCCATTGGGCAATGGGAAAATGCTCAAAAAGTGATTGCTGAGATACTATCCCAAAGACAGAGGTGAGCTGGTCACATGACCGTCTAGCTTACCTCTCTTTTGGTGCCTGTCATCTGCAACTTTCATTATTTTGCATCTTTTTATGTGTGCCCATGTCATCTCTTCTAAATTCCGAGTCTAAGAGCTTAGCCCCTTCCTGTTCAGAGAGTGTTGCAATGCAACGCTTTACATATGGTAATGCTTAGTCTTTATTTGCTATTTAATTGTTCAGCATCATGAAACCTTTTACTGGCTGACTTCCAGGGCATTGAAAGCTGATGTTTCATTTATGTGTTTATGGTTTGTGGTGTGTGTGTGTGTGTGTGTGTGGTGTGTGTGGTGTGTGTGTGTGTGTGGTATGTGTGTGGTGTGTGTGTGTGTGGTGTATGTGTGTATGTGTGTGGTGTGTGTGTGTGTGTGTGTGTATGTGTGTGGTGTGTGTGTGTGTATGTGTGGTGTGTGTGTGTGTGTGTGTGTGTGTGGTGTGTGTATGTGTGTGTGTGTGTGGTGTGTGTGTGTGTATGTGTGTGTGGTGTGTGTGTGTGTGTGTGTGCGCGCGCGTGTGTGTATTTGTGTGCACACACATGGGCTATGGTGCCTGTGGAGGCTGGAAGATGACCAACAAGAGTCATTCTCTCAGCAGAGAGAATTAACAAGAAGGGACTAGAGCAAGATATACCTTCAAAGCCATGACATTGGAAATGAAAAAGAAGAAGAGTCATTCTCTCCTGTTACCTTGTGGGTCATCAGACTAGGTGGCAGGGCAGGGACCTTTGCCTGATGAGCCATCTCTCTGGCCCACAGCTGACATTTATAGGTAACTCAAAAGAGCATTACGAAGACTTATTGCCTCCTACAAGATCATTTGAGTGTGTTTGTCGGACATTCAAATTTAATACTGTGTCTTAAATTTTTATTTCCTAAATTAGAAAATTGTAACATAAGGGCTTTTTTCTTTCTTTTTTTTTCCCCCTAAAGGATTTTTTTTTTCAGAAACTAAAATATTCCCAGGCGCTTAAAACAAAATATTTGTATGTCAAGAAAATACAGCTTGATATAACACCATGTGTCTTAGTTAGAGTTTTGCTGCTGTGAACAGACACCATAACTAAGGCAATTCTAATAAGGACAACATTTAATTGGGGCTGGCTTACAGGTTCAGAGGTTCAGTTCATTATCACTAAGACTGGAACATGGCAGAATCTAGTAGGCACAGTACAGGAGGAGCTGAGAGTTCTACATCTTCATATGAAAGCTGCTAGCAGAATACTGCCTCCCAGGCATCTAGGATATTAAGGTCCAGGCCCACAGTGACACACCTACTCCAACAAGACCACACCTATTCCAACAAGGCCACACCTCCAAATAGTGCCACTCCCTGCATAGACAAACCATCGCATCATGGAACAAAATTTAAACACATGCATGAATTTTGGGGGAGACAGATCTCAATATGTGGCCTAGGCTAGCCTAGAACTCACAATCTTTCTTCCTCAGCCTCTTACGTGCTGGGGTTATAGGCGGGTAAAACTACACATGGCCACATTTATGATCTTATATGAAAAGGATAGATTTACTGAAAGGTAGCATTACTAGAAAACCAAAAGGCATGTCTTTTGAATGTAAATGGCCTCAAAGGACCTTGTGATAACCAGAAACAAAGAATTGTTTGAGCTTCCAAATGCTTTCTGCAGACTATACAACTTCACACTAGGCATTTGTTACTTAAAGTAAAAGTTTCTGTTCAGTGTGTTGAGGCCTTTTGAACTTGCAGGCAAATTTTGAGAAAGACATACATTACTTGTGGCATGCCCTGTTGGAGAGATAAATACATTTCTTACCTACTTGTGTATGTGTGCACATGAGCAGACGCCTGAGACTCTGCGCACGTCAGAGATCAAGACTGGCTTTTCCCTCTATCACTCTCTAACTTTTCTGAGACAGGATTTCACACTGATGGTCAAGACTGGGTGGCCAATGAGCCACTGGGAGCCTTCTACCTCTCCGTGCTGGTGTTACAAGCTAGTGCCACAACACCAAGCTTTTTATGTGGGTACTGGAAAGCCAAACTCAGGTCCCCATGCCTATGAAAGCAAACATTTTACCCCCTGAGCCGTTCCTCAGACCTTTCAGTTGTGTTTATTCAAAATGCTATTGAGAAATGTTAGGTGACTGAGAAACTTTACTGGTCCAAACGAGCCTGCGTTACCTCAGACTTGTTATGGAACCAAAAGTACAGCTAAGGATTTGTACCAGTGCCACCCGTGGCTCAGCATGTCCCATTCTTCAGAGCATAGTTCACACTTGTTAAAGCATTCTGAGATGTTGGTATTCTCATAGTCTCCTTGGACAATTCACCAGTTAACTTAATCATCTAAACTCATGGATTGGTCCACAATATGGTCGACTATCACATTCAGAAATGAAAAACAATATTTAAAAAATTCAATATCTATTAAAAGCTTAATATGAGCTACACACTATTGGGAGAAGTGAAGCCACGGGTCACATGACCATTATCATAGCACATATACTCCATGAGTCAGGCAACACACAAACATTGAGCGAACACTGAAAACAACCAAAAGTAGCAAGTGCTTTATAGAGAGCTTAGTGAGTGTGGTGATTGATGTTAACTGTCAACAGGGCAGGATCTAGCGTCACCTTTGAGATGGCCTCTGTGCATGCATGCCTGTGAAAAGTTATCTTGATCTTTATAACATTGTGGGAAGACCCATCTTAACTGTGGGTGGAGCCATCCCCTGGGCAGGAGATCCCGGACTGCATGAAATGCTGCTGCTGAGCTGAGCTATCTGCATGCATTTGCATACTCTCTGCCTTCTGCTTGTTGACTGCAGTTGGGACCAGCTGCCTCAAATTCCTGCTGCCACACCTTCCCCACCATGACAGGCTGAACCTCTAAACTATAAACCAAAATGAAGCCTTCCTTCCTCAAGTTGCTTTTGTCAGTGTTTTGTCTGGGCTGCAGAAAAGTAACCAAGCAGTCAGGGCAGATTTATTTTAGGTAGTTAGGAGCCTGTCTGAGGTGGTAGGATCTGAGTGTGGGTCTGACTGAAAGGACAAATCCATTTCTGCAAAGATCTGGAGGAAGGGCATTGGGTCGAAGAAGTGTTTTGTGTGCTATGAAGGAAGAGACCGTTGCAAGAGATGAGGTGGCAGCTAGGCAGAAGCCAACAGTTCATGCGTGTGAGAAGCAAAGCATTTTAAAATAATATGTACAGGTGGTTTGTATTCATTAATGTCTGTGTGTGTGTGTGTGTGTGTGTGTGTGTGTGTGTGTGTGTATGTGTGCCTGAAAGCGTCAGAAGATCATCTCCTCCAGAACTGGATTGAAGTGGGAATTTCTGTTTTTGTTGGAGACTCAGCTGTGTCATGTGATGTTTTCTTCTGGAAACTGTCCTATGAGAGGATGTTTTGCTTAGAGCAGACATAGTGTTTTTCTGGAAGCTATCTAGTGAAAGGGCGTGTGGTGCTTTGTTGGAGCAGACACTTAAGAGGACACATGAAGTTTGGAAAGAGTATAAGTATAACCCAAGAGACAGTGGACGGCACTCTGTCATTGATTGGTTCACCTTGCTTTCTTCTCTGATCTTCTCCTGTAACTTTGTAGAGAAAAGTGCAGCAAAGAACTTCTGGTGGTGTTCTGGATGCTTCTTGCCACTTCAGGGGACTTGTGCTGATCCGCAGATCCTCGAGGTTTCTTTTGGATAAATCGCTGCTACTGATTCAAGTGGACTAGCCTGCTGACAATGGAGATTGAAATTTCCCCAAAGAACTGCTTCTAAACAGGTCCGCATCCCCCTTGTCCTAATAACCACCTTCCTCCCCCGCCTTTGATCAGTGGGCTAGAAGGGAGGTTGGAGTGTTTAAGAATCCTTATTAAAGTAGGTTCTGGAAAAATCTAAGCCTGCACTGGATGCTTGTGAGGCACCATGTGGGTGCTGGGAGTTGAACCTGTGTTCTCTGCAAGAGCCATACGTGCTCTTAATTGCTGAGCCATCTCTCCAGCATAGTTTCCGGTAAAACTTTTTAATAAAATATAATGAGTAAGCATAGTTCATCAGGTATGATGGCGCATGCCCGTAACCTCAACAAGTAGGAAGCTGAGATAGGAAGGACCCTCCTGCCTCAACCCCTGAGTAGCGGGACTACAGCAGGGAAACATAATTTTAATGGCTATCAGAGATAAGACAACTTATTTTTTCTCAGAGACATAGATATGTAGACATATGTATAGTTGAGGCTGCCATTAAGTCACAGGCTCTTTTTATCAGCTAGAGTGGGAAATCCTGTAAGAGCTTTTGTTAAAATTTTGCTTAGCATTTTCCCATCTTTCATGATTTTATATAGTTCTTGGAAACAAATTGAAAAGTGGAATGTTAAAAATATTTCTTTCCTCTTTTTTACTCACATTGCATCCTGATTGCAGCCCCCTCCTTCCTCTCCTCTCACTCCTGTCCTCATCTGTCCCTCCCTTGATACACCCCTCTCCTTAGAGAAGGGGAGGCCCCTGGGTACCAACCTGCCCTAGCACATCAAGTCACAGCAGAACTAAGCATGTCCTCTTCTACCGAGGTCAGACAAGACAGCCCAGCCAGGGGAAGAGCATATAGAAGAGAATATAGCAGGAGGAGGAGAAGGAGGAGGAGGAGGAGGAGAAGAACAACAAGAACAAGAAGAACAAGAAGAAGAAGAAGAAGAAGA